>NC_140953.1:73649748-73887248 GCF_014529385.1 Adiantum capillus-veneris | reverse complement strand
GGTGGGGAGGCCATTGCAAAGCGCAAAGCCAAAATGTGTAGACCACAAGCAACCACGACTCCCACATGAGGAGCAACCAAAGAGGCTCGCCGGGTGTGCTATCTTTGCCTATGTTAGGATGCATGCAAGTGCATGTACTCATGGTCGGGCCAATTTCTATACACATTGTTCCAAATTTTGTTTGCATACAAGGCATGATGTAAATTAAAGCATCCACAAGGTGTAATATATCAGTATTCTATGACCGATAAGCTATGCTTCAAATTTTTTGGGCTATTTGAATCACATGACAGTACATGTGACTTCTTCCCGTTCAACTAAGCCAAGAATTTGAAGGAGCAAGGCCACATCCGACAAGGCTAGTAAAAAGCACTGGGAAGACCGTAAGCACAAGGGTACGCGCAAAGTTTCCTTCAAGCAAGGCAACACACATTTCCAAGGCTCTCTCAAGGAGGGTAATGTGGACCAGCGTGGCAATTCAAGTTTGATAGAGCACGGCCCTGTATAGGGTGTGTGAGTCCATACACAACCATGCGAGGCAAGGCATGCTAGTTTGGTGGACATTACGCCCGACAATGTCAAGGACAACATCTACCAACTTACCATCAATTGTTTGGTTGACGATTGACAAGGTTGATTCTAATTAAGGTATCCAAGGCATACACAATGGTACAATAATTTATTTTATTTAATTAGCACTTATTTTTCCCCTATGGCTATTACTATCTTCTTTTAGGCACTTATTTTGCCTCGATGGAAGACACCAACTCATTTATGATTGAATTCTTTCATTTTGATATGCAACTAACCCATGTTTTTTCTATCAGTAAGCGTGGTTATGAACCATAGCTCCCCAATTCAAGTGGCATTTATTTTGCCAATTCTTTATCAATTCATAGCAAGATTAAGTTGAGTATGATTCACAGTTATATCTTTTCTTTTGACACAGATGCCATGGATCTTTCAAGTTTTTTTTTTTTACTATGACACATTTTCCAGAAGATTATTGGCTCCAATTATTGTCTCCTACAACAAAGTGCTCATCAAAAAAATTGCAAGATTTCAAGCCCTCTTGATGGGTATCCGTTTCATCGTTTATTAACAGTTTACCACTCAAGTAGGTCTAAGCACATGAATAGATTTCAAGTGGAGCTCAACTTTTCTCGTTGTTCTCTTAAGTGCAATATCAAGGACGTTCTGTGACACGGATGCACAAGTCCGATATGAAGACACCGTGAGTGTAGTTTTACTTATAGCAATGATCATATGTATGATCACAATTGGCAATTTTATGGTAGTTTAAGTAGAGCCGATACAACATGTGCTTCTAGTTTGTTTTTCAGCAATTCTTCTATCATTATATCTACAAGATGATATGGTGTATCTTGAGTGTGTCTTGAACAACGTGCAAACCAAGATCGTTTTCACTCCATCAAGATACTACACGTGTAGTAGATGCGTTTCCAGCTCAGTTTTTCACATCAATGTTTCTCTTCGAGGATATTCACATGTATATATGTCTACGAGCAAGTACAAGTTATGTGGCTAACTTTGAGTATTCTTATTAGCATGACCATAGCAGGACACTGGCCTTGATCGATCTAGGATCATGTTTGGTTACTCAAACTAGAGGCAATGTGGAGACATACAAGCACAAAGTTTTAGGCCAAGGGATGTAGGTTGATTATTGTGTAGCCATAATTGGGCACACTATGCCATTCCTCAGATTATGGAGTAAAGAAGTTACAGGAATGTCATGAAGTTTAATAGCGATACTCCACATTAGGCTCTTCTTCTTTCAGGAGAACGACACCAGTTTTGAGATTTACTTTGAATGTGGAGAGTAAACGTTCAGGTGGACTAAAACATAGGGCACCACCTTTTGTCATGTGTCACGTGCAAGTCCAAAATGCTCGTCAATCGCTTGGCTGATTTGCATTAATAAGAAGCATTCTAGTTTTTAGAAGGAATTCCGAGAGAGAGAGAGAGAGAGAGAGAGAGAGAGAGAGAGAGAGAGAGAGAGAGTTTTGCTCAATAAGAGCATCCCACTTGAGGTAGGCTCTTCTAAGCTTCAAGTAAAGGTTCCTTTTGGCCAAACAGAACACAAGATGTTTGATTCAATCATTTAGTTCAATCTTTGCAATGAACAGATAGTTCCACATATATGTACCAGATACATGCATACTTAGCTTAGGGGCTCCTAAAGATAGGGTAGATGGCCTATTAGAGATCTTCATGGTTGTATAATGATTGACGTTCCCATTAATTGGCTTAAATAGGTTTGAGTTACGGTAGAGCTTGACCCTAAACTCTTCTCAAAATGAAAGTTCAGTACCATACTCCACCTTTTCTCTTGCAAACACTCCCTCTCAATCATTAGACAATTTTCATCAACTTCAATTACAAATTCCATGATGCAATTGACTTGAACAATAAAATTAGAGCTATGGGTCAATTTTGCTCCAAAACCATTTAACATTTGCCAAGGATAATAAAGGTAAAAAGTGTTTCCATAGATTTCAGAATAGTGACTTGAGGATGTGTTTAATGCAAAAACTGGAATTTTTCCATCTACATTATCTCTAATACGAATGAAAATGGTTTGAGAATAAGATAAAACAGGTTGATGGCCATCCTTTAAGCAAACTCAATAACAGAGCCTAGCAAAGCTGGAGATACAAATACACTATGCAAGTATAATAACCTCTGACATAGCATGTTCACTAATAACAAATGCCACACCTCATGCCCACATGGTTATGGTGCACACGCTTGCTTTTAGATTTATCATGATGATTGAAAGCCTAAAGGACCCCCGAAGAAGCTAGCGAGGCGATGAATCATACCAAAGGACTTTACACATACGCAACAAGGCGAGTTGTGCACCCACCAGATTCAAGGATCCTACAAGCTGTCACAGTGTACGCAACAATTTTTTTCCTGCACATGGTATATACCAAACTTTTGGCAATCAACAATCAGTAACGATGTGACGAATATGAAAATCCAACAATTAAACCCAGTGTTAGAAAAAAGCCAGCGTCTAGTGTATTTTAACCGGCTGAAATTATAAAATCCCGGAAAGATTTTGAGCTTGCCTTTAAGAAAACCAGAAAATTTACAGAAGTTTTAGTGTAATTACAGGCAAAAGCTTCAAATTTTGAGCTAAAAATCGGGAGAATTTCAAGTTTCCCCTTATTTTGATCAGTTAAGAAAAATGTATTTTTCTAGCCCTGAAATTTCAACCGCTTTTCCCCTTAATAAGAGAACCTAGGAGAGTCTGTATGGAAAGCCCCGGGGTTCAAGGATTCCAAATTGTAAGGACACCATAAAAAGGTATGCCCCTTTTGGAGTTTGGGACCAAACTATTTGTCATATGTACGGTCACATGTGAACCCTTAGTGAGGATTCTAACTCTTACAATGAAAAAGGGAAAATCTTCCCAAAGTGGGGACTTTTTAACCTTTTCAAAGGTGCACATTCTTTTAGGAGAGCTCTTGAGATGATGTGAATAATTCCATCATGCAGCACAAACCTCTTTGTAATCTTGTCTTCTCCAAGCGTACAACAAGAAACTTGCCATACGGGGAATCTAGTGTAATCATTGTGGTTTTACCACAACGCTGCTTAGCAAACCCAAGGTACTCTCCACTGAGCACAACAAACCTTCACAAAATGTGAGTTTGGCACAATGCCAATACTCCACCTCATGTCTCTCATACAACACCTCTCAATCATTAAACAATTTTCATCAGCCATAATTACATATTTCCACCATCGTTTGACTTGAACAATAAGATTGCAGCTATGTCCTCAAGGTTTGCCAAGAATATAAAATAAAAAATAATGGTGGGAAAGGTTTCCACAGATTTCAACATTAGTAATTTGAGATGTTCATCGCAACTACTAATCTTGTGCCATAGCATGTTCGTTGCAAGATGAAAGTACACGATGACGACAGCAAATAACTAATTCCTCGGCAAACCATATTGTAACCAGAATTGAAAACCAAATTGTGAGGAAAAGCTGGATGTAAGGTTAATCAATTTGGGTAGGTTGACATATTACAATTCATAGCTCAAGGGCAAACATTGAAGAAAATAAAATAATCTAACAGTCAAACCACCCATCCACTCGTAGAAATCCAGTATTTCTTTTGAAAAAACCGTTTACCTGAAGTGATTTGACCTTGGAGAAAGGTTCTTCCAATGTCAGATTTCATCACACCTCAGAAACCCCAAAGGACTCGACGGATACCAAATACTCACCTTGAGATATATAAGGTAGACTGCAAAACATGTATTCCACAACTCTTTCTATACATATAGCACAAGGGTCTTGTATCAAGACAGCACTTGCAGATTCGTTCAGCTTTGGGCCAAAGGACACTTTCATCTTCACGTTCGTGCACTCAGTTTTGCCTGCCATTTATCAGCACAGCTAATAGCATGCGTGCGCATCTTTGGTGAAAGCTGCTGTATCAGAGCATCTCTTAAATGGGTGGCAGCCGTTTCACCAGCACGTGTGGCCAGTTCAAGAAAGACCAGAGCAAGACCTCCATCATTCTCCTGCAAAATATACACAGCCCATTAGAACAACTTTATTTTTACCTTGATTATCTAATAGCGGTCTCGACAATCCTGTAAGCAGACCCACGCCACTTGGCAATATCTCATTGGAGGAGATATTAAAGAGGAGTTAAATTATTGTTAAATTAACTGCGCTGCTGGTAAAAAGCGCATGATTTGCTAAAAATATGCAGAAAAGCGTGCAGCCACTACCTATATAGCAGCGTGCAGAAAAGCAGCGCGTGCGCACACACGCACACACACACACACAGAGAGAGAGAGAGAGAGAGAGAGAGAGAGAGCAGTAATTGACGCAGACTGCAGAAGACGGTTGACGCAACACGCAGAGTGCAGAAGAAGGTAGCAGAGAGGTAAATATTTTTTACAATAGCTGCTGCTCTTCATGTGTGCGTGTAAGAGAGAGCACTGCGTCTCTGTTGCTGCGCTGTACCTGTTTTTCCTTGCTACAGGGGAGAGAGAGAGAGAGAGAGAGAGAGAGAGAGAGAGAGAGAGAGAGAGAGAGAGAATTCACGATGATGTTGCAGTCTACTAAGTGTCTTGCGTTTTCCTTGCTGCCGAGGGGAGAAAGAGAGAGAGGCGTTTCTGTACTATGTTGCGTTTTCCTTGCTGCCGGGAGGAGAGAGAGAGAGAGAGAGAGATGCGTTCATCTTGGCTGACTCGGAGCCAGAGAGAGAGAGAGAGAGAGAGAGCCCGTCCCCTCTGCCATCCCCATATCATGGCGACCCTCTGACGACCTCCAACCTGCAAGCAACGCCCACCTCTTGGCGTTCATCTTGGCTGACTCGGAGCCAGAGAGAGAGAGAGAGAGAGAGAGAGAGAGAGAGTAACTAAGTCAGACTTTGTAAATAATTAATTTATTTACGAGAAAAGAATTATCTAATTAGTTGTGTGCACACCAGAATAGACCTAGCAGTTCTAAGGCCTCACGTGAGCCTAAATGCGGGCCACAACACCTCAGAGGGACCTTAGCAGAAATTACCCTGAAGCCTTAGTGATTGGGAAATCGGGTCTTCAGAAAGGGGTAAGCAGTAACCTCAGATTTTAGGCTCGGGAAAAAATACGCGCGTCAGTACAAGCACATGAATGAGATGGGGTCCTTAGAACAGTGACCCTAAGGCTAATAAAGCTAATAAAACCTTAGGGTAAGTTTCGTTAAATTAAATTTAACGGTCCGTACTCGGGCAGGCGGCCGGACAAGTGTGAACAGGTAAAGGCGGTGCAGTGCTCGTGCGGCATTGCGCCGGCAGACCTTTGGTGTTCTCATAAAAGAATCATTGGTAGCAGTTGTTAGTTAGTTGCACATTTTTTTAATTAATGAGCTAGAAGTTTATAAAGTCAAAAGTTGAATGGTTTTTAAGTTTTTAAAGTAAGTGTGCCAAGTGGCACACTTACCAATGCAAACTAACTCTCTCTCACTCACTCTCACCCTCTCTCTCTTCCTAGCGCCCCCTCTCCCTGATGGCTATTTAGGAGCCCCCCCTCCCCCATTTTCAGGGTGCACTGCTCTCTCCCATCCAGAAGTCCAAAAGATTCTCCATACTCTTGAAAAAGGGAAGGAGAAAATGCCGATGGGGTCGGGAGAAATCCCGCAGAACCCAAAGGCGCCACAACCAAGAAAAGATCCTTTGATTGGAACTTCCCGCATGCACGAGAGGCAGAAGAAATCTCCAGAACGTCATGTGCGGTTTAATCCAAAAGTTCAAGAGCAGAACCCCCCTGATTCCCCTCAGTTCTCTTTCATGAAGGATCTGGAAGACATAGTTTCTCCGGAAGATATGTTTCTCGACGATCCGTCGCAGCAAGAAGTACATTCAAGGGAAAGGACTCCTGTCCCCAAGGAGTCTAAGCATAGAAAGAAGGAGCACCATAAGAAGAAGCACCACAGGCAGAAAACATTCAAGTCGGGAGATAGAGATGTGAAATTCGACACCTACAATGGACGGAGTGATAATGACAAAGCTTTGGCTTTCATCCGCCAATTTGAAGTTGCATTTGCTGAAGGGAAAGATCCAAGCTTCGCCATGTCAGTTTGTACCTGAAAGGCACCACCAGCAACTGGTGGTTAACCCTTATCCTGGAAGATCGCAAACCCCAAGATTGGACTGCCTTCAAGAAGGAGTTCTACACATAGTTCCTTCCTCCAGACTATGAGAAAGAGGTAAAGAAAGAATGGGATCGACTTTCACAGTCAGAGAACGAAACTGTTCCACGCTATGTGGATAGGTTTTGGGACATTCTCTTGAAAGTCACTCCATTCAAGAAGATTGACAATTCGGAGAAGATGCGCAAGTTTGAAGCAGGTTTGCATGAAGCCTTGCAAAAGGCTATGAAGCTTTACCCTCGAGGTAACTTGCAGATACTTATGGAATCAGCCCGCATAGCTGATGGAATACATGACAAGGGTACTCCCAGGAAGATGGAGCAAAGCACTTACCATGCCAAGCAGAAGGCTCTCCATGAGCAGCCTACCTCTTCTACTTCTTCTCAAAAGAAGAAAAGAACCGACTCCGAAGGAGAAGCAAAGTCAAATCAGCCCAAGAAAGGGAGATATCTCTCTCCTGCTGAGTTGCGAACCTACATTAGTGAAGGAAGATGCTTCAAGTGCGGACAAGTTGGTCATATGAAGGGTGACTGTCCAACCAAACCTCCACAACCACCCTCTTCCAATGCAGTCCCAGATGTACAGGGAAATACAACCAAGGATGGAAAAGAAAGAGCTCTTCTCAAAGCATGGGGTAGTATCAACAACCAGCGGGCTCTTATTTTGTTTGACCCTGGTAGTACAGACAACTTCATCTCTACCAAGCTAGCTGACGACCTGAACTTGCAGCCCAATCGTTTTGGAGTCTCTATTCAAGCGCAATCTGCTTTCAAAGGGCAGAACTCAAACTCTACTCCAATCATAGGGAAGTTGAATCTAAAGGTCGACGACTACAAGGATCAAGAGTCTTTCTTACTAGCTTCACTTGAAGGATGCGATGTTATCTTGGGAATGCCTTGGCACTACAAGATGCATCCCATTCCTGACTATGTTCAGAAAACCTTATCTTTTGCTCATAAAGGAAAGGAGTATCTTGTACTTGCAGATGCAGGTGATTGGCGTATTCCTATCGCCAATCACATTGCCATCAAGAAAGAAATGAAAAAGTGTGTTTCAGCGTACTTGATTTTTGCAAGAGAGAGAGATGTGTCTGTTTCACAACTTTCTTCCTCTTTAGAGCAAAAAAGACTTAAGTTAATAGAAAGATATAAAGATTGTTTTGCAGATGAACTTCCAAATGAACTCCCACCTTCGCGACCTGAGGATCATACAATTGATTTGATCCCAGGAAGTTCTCCTCCAAATCAGCCCCCTTATCGAGTTAGTCTAATGCAGCAAGAGGAAATTCTCAAGCAGGTTAACGAACTTAAAGATCTGGAACATTTGCACATGCACCCCGAACAATGCTTGCGTCCCATCTCTGAACTGTGTATTTCTTTTTTCCACTGATCCTAGAAAATTTATCGCAACTACCAAGCTCTTTTTATTTATTGAGTTGAAAGTTCCATTATGGTTTGCAATAGTTCTTTGAACATTAATTTGTTGCCTACTTCCATTATATTCATCCCTTCTACTTCTTTTTTCGTCGTCCAATTTCATTATATTAGTCTCTTCTAATTTGAATCAGACTAACTTGTATCTATTGTGTTCACAGTTGCATTTAAGTGTAGGTCTTCTCAATGGAAATCGCTACTACGCTACGTGCTACCCGCAAAAGGCGCCGTGAATACGCCGCTTTTCAAACTATGAATAGACGAAAAATTCTACTCTATCCTGTTGCTTCTTCATGGTTACATATTTATGAGGCTTGGCAAGAAGAATGCAACATCACAGCTCGCAACATTTCCATTTGCGAAAGTTGTGGCATTTGCAACCTATCAAAAAAAGATACCCACAACGATGGTCTTAATACCACACGCACAAAGCTAGCAAGTGCAATCTTATTGCAAACAACTGCAATGCATAATCTCAACGTGAATTGGACTTGCTGTTCTGCTTGCCTGAAAAATTCACGAGCAAGCAGTGTTGTCATCTTGCAACCCGACTACATACAAGCCATCCTAAACACAAATCAACTAATTGTGAAACTCCTTAGCGTCATCGATGTTACAATCAACGTCACAAAAACAACAACTACGGTTGCAAAAGGCTTGCTTGATAGAAGATCGCTACTCGACAATCCACTGATCTGTTGGTCGACAAAGCAAAACATGTCTCGGCCAACTTCGTTACTTGCAAACACGCCACTAGCAGCAGTGCTAGCATACAACATAAAGAATAATCCAATTCTCAAGAAGTACCGGTGCATCGCTGAGCAGCCAAACAAAAGGACATCTATTTGTATTCTATCAGCATCGGCTATACAGAATACCGTAAGGGACCACTCAGAGAACAATCCATTTGAACTTATGCAACAAGCAGAAGCACAATGTGAAATTAGCATATTGCAAAATTTGTTCAACACAACAAACAGAGCTGCATTTACTGCTAAAGACAAACACGAGTTTGGTTCCATACAAATACCTATACCGCTTATCTAAGCGAGCGGACAGTTAGTTTTCAATACAATGGACTTCCGTCTCATGAATCTGAAGTGCAAGATATTACATTAGAATCAGGGATATTCCCTTTCCTCTTTCCCACAGGAAAAGGAAACTACCAAGGAGAATTCGACTTCAGTGAATACATTAGAATGAGAATCGGAACTTTCTTCTCTGTATACACATTGTACAAGCCATATTTGCTCATGATGTACCAATTGAAACAAGCTATCATGATTGCAAACTCCACAAACAGTACATTTTTACAAAGGGATATTGATAACTACAAACGAGCACACACCGCGGCATCTACACATGATGCAGTGAAGCATATTATTCGATACAATCTCCCAGCCACAATGCCAGGTACTCCACCATGGCATCGACGAAACTTGAGAGACCTCATAACAATGGTGGACACATGGGGACTACCACATCTGTTCTTGACATTCACTGCTGATGAGGTTTCCCAAACAAGATGGCAAGAAGTCATCACGATTGAAAAACTTGCTCAAGGCTACAACCAAGACTTCAAGTGGAACAATTGCCCCGTAGAGTGTGCAACACTGTTTCACCTTCGCTTGTACGCTTCCTAAATAAACACATCATCAATGGAAGTAGCATACTTGGCCATGTAGACCATCACATGGTGCGCTACGAAGTGCAAAATCGAGGCTCACTCCATGCACATGTCATACTGTGGATCTCTAACGAAGATTTGTGCCGAGTTACAAATGAGATTGCTGCATACATACCAACAGAATCACAAGACACCTTCACCACTGAGCTACGAACCCTCGTTACCACGAAACAGATACACAGATGCAGAGATTCTTGCTGAGTCATGGGATCAGCTAGAGTGTGCAAATACGGATTTCCGTTTGAACCACAGTACAGCACAACTTCAACTATGGATGCCTTTATTGCTAGATGGCTTTACTACCTCCCTGGGTATGACCATCGAAATGTTGTCCCGTACCATCCCACAATCTTGCTCCTATGGAAGGCACACATGAATATTCAAAGAGTCACAAATTCATCTATATCGCATTACCTTCTCAAATATGCAATGAAACCAGAACCCCTTGGAAAACTGAACCTCTCCACAGACGATGCAGCAAGGCTTGGACTTCATGGCTTGGACAAAGTAAAGCTTCAACTAATTGCAGCCTCTGTATTATCAAAGCCAATATTTGCGATGACAGAGGCAGCAATCAACTGTTTAAAGATTCCAATCATCACAAGGAGTGAACAGGTTGAATACATCGACTCCTCTCCACCATCACTACGGCAAAGGTTGCTATCTCGTAGCCAGACTATAGTCATGCATCCAATTGATTTATATTGTGCAAGGCCCCTTCATTTTGAAAAGATGACATTCTATGACTACCACAGAAGGTATAAAATTTTGAAGCCACACGAACATACTCTTGTACTGAGTTTCCGTGATGCGTACAACAACAGCATCATAGAGAAACAACGCCTCGTCAGATTTACAGAGTACGATCCTGGCCATCAAACAGAGGGATTCTTTTTCAATGTCTTGTTGCAAAAACTTCCCTTTAGGAACGAGATGGAGCTTCTATCACCAACTAACACACTCTCTTCTTACTTCCTGGAGTGCAAAATCCGTCGGATCATTCTTGATGATGAAGACTTGGAGATGTACATAAATGAGCACACCCAACGCAATATGCTCGTCTCTGAAAATACAGGACACACTTTAAACCTCATAAAACAAAAGTTCATCCTCAATCGTGAAGATCCACTCACTTATACAGTGAATGACACAGTTGAACCAGGAGTATCTCAAAGTCGTACTACAATGCTGAAGCTGCTGCAAGAGTTCGCTGAGACCAACAATGCAGCTCTGACCTCTCAACAACAAGAAATCTTCGACCGTATATCAGGTCTGAGTAATGGCCTCCATGTCATTACAGGTGTTCCAGGATGTGGAAAAACATTCCTCATAAAATTCTTCACCTCAAGCTTCATAAAAAATAATAAGACCGTTATCCTGACCGCATCAACTGGAGCAACGGCCGCTCGCTTTAGCAGCCTTGCAACCACAGTCCACTATCAATTCAGGATCCCTTGTTCTAAGCAACATTTCCCACAAGCAATTCATCCCACAGATGAAAGATTTGTCGCTATACATGGTGCCAACGTCATTATCATAGACGAGATATCAATGCTAACGAGTACAATCTTCAATATGGTCGTTCGCCAGATAGTTAACATCACCAACGGAACACTCCTTGACCCATTCAGTCAGAAGCTCATATTGCTTTTTGGGGATTTGGCGCAACTTCCTCCAATCTGCCATCACCAGGAGCCATTATGCCACGTTTGCAATATACAAAACTCAGCTTACATCGCTGCAGCCACTACCCACAACATGACCTTCTCAGTTCGCCATGCTGCAGACCCCACTTACGTCCAATTCTTAGATACGATCCGTGTCAAGCAACCAACAGAACAACAAATAGCAGAAACGCTGTCACAGTGTGTAATCAATGAAACTGAACTCTTGCGAGTAATCGATGACGCTACTACACTGATATGTACTCATAGGGAAGACGTATATAAGTACAACAACTTGATTCTGCAAAAGTCTTTCTCGGCATCTGATATTGTTGCCATTCCACTGAAGACCAATGCTCTTGACGAACCATTGCTGCAGGAATGGCTCCAAGACAAGGCATTCCATGAGATGGACATTACTGCAATTGGGGCTAGATGTATGATTACAGAAAATATTAACTTGGCTATGGGTGTTGCGAATGGATCCACCTGCCGTATACTTTCCTATTCATACGACTGTACCGGTCAAATTACTGCTATAGAAGTAATGCTACTTTCCATTGATACCACCATGACAATACGAAGGACTAAACATGCTACAAGAGCAATCAATGGCAAATGGTTCCACAAAAGCACATTCCCTTTGTCACTCGTGTACGCAATCACTGGACACAAATCTCAAGGAGCTACGATATCAAAGAAAGCCATCCTCATTATAAAACAAGCTTTTGCCCCAGGATTGGCATACGTCATGTTCTCTTGAGTGACAGAAAGACGCCATCTCAAAATATTGAACATCCCAACCCCAAAGATGTTCTGGCCGGCCAATAGAACACTCCCCCAATGGTTAGACATTTCCTCGCTCGTCTTTAGACATTTCATCGCTTATTTTTATACATTTTCTCGCTTTTTTTCACAAACAAGTCCTCTAGCTCTTTCGGTCTTTCATCTCGTAAGGTGCATGGACTACACAAACAATTACTTGACGACAGTTTTCTTGACTGCAGATTTTCTTCATAGCAAGTAACAACCTCCAGCATCTCCTCATGGACACCAATCAGGTAACCATTCCTCAAATTAATCTATTTTGTAGCTAGATTTTATGCCATTCAATATGTACAAAACTCAACCATCATATTTCTCTTTCTCTATCATTCAGATATTCGATAAATTCATCAACATCGCAGCTACCTCAAAACCAAAAAACAATTATTCTGCATACCCATCTTCAAATCAAATGCGCCTAGCAAATATGGTTGGCGAGGCTCCGAGTACTTTCATCGAAGGGTTCCGCACGACTCAACTCCTCCACTCATACATCAATAAATGTAGCAATCGAAACAAAGAATATAGAAATAACGAGCTAAAGCGGGCAACAGGTACTTCGAGCTCTTCATATTCTTGTATTGCAAACACTAATAGTTAACAAATTTGGTTGCTTCTCAACATCTATCCTTCTTTTTCTACAGGGTTACAGAAAGAGATACTGCTATCGTTGGGCATTGACTTCGATGAGTCAAACAAACTACTGCTTGACACAGAAGCCCAAGAAATACGAACACAAAGACTGCTGGTATCACCACCTATGCAATCGAGATGCTACACTACGGTTACAAAATTGCCCTCGACAAATTGGTTGTTCTCGACAAGAATACAACAAGCGAGGCACTTTCCAACATGGTCAAAGAGTTTGGGAACGAATTCAAAGGAAACGAGAGAGCAATCTTAACTGATGAGAAATTCACATGGCATTTTAATAGAGACCTTTTTCATGCCCGTTTCGGTCAGACAACTGATCCATTTCGAAAGCTTCAACCACTACATGGTAACCATATGCACCCCTTATAGAATATAATTATCTGATTATTATCTGATTACATACTAATTCAACACATCACTTCAGTGCAAGACATCGACAACAAAACCAACAAGGAGATCCCCGACAACATAACAACTTCACAAGAGGAAGCAACACGTTCCGACGCTGTTCCAGCTCCCAAAAGACAACGACAGATGAAGAGAACTAAATAGTTTACTCTGTTAGGTGCAAAATCAATAACCGTGTTTACATAGGCATGACATCCGATTTTGAAGCTAGGAAAAGAGCACACATGACAAATCCACCAAAACGGATGAAACATGATGTGTCGTCCTTTCCCCCATTTTGTCAAAACTTTGAGTTTCATGTACTGCACAATACACACGATAGGAGAACTGCTATTGCACTGGAAGCACAAGAGATAATTACTCAAGATGCAACGTCCACGAAAGGATACAATAATTTGAAGGGACATCCTCCAAACTGCAAGAAATACTATTATTTAAAACACCATAGAAAAATATAGCGTGCAATGAAACTTAATTTTTGTTCTGAGGTAGCAACTCCCATTCAGTTTTCTCTTCTGTATTCAATCACTTCTCAAGAGTCTTTTCCTCTAGTATCTGTCATAATTTTTATGTTATGCTTCTCTATTATTTGTGAGACTTTCTTTATGCTGTCTTCTGTTCAGGTTATGTTCTGCAATTTTTTTCTCGATACCATATTATGTTTACCTTATGTTCTTGCTTTCCTCTACATGAACATCATTCAGCTTTCAAATTTTAGGATTCAACTGTTACCTAGATGTCTTGCAATAACATCAAGAGAAACAGACAATCCATTCCAGCAACCCCATGTCTAATACTTCTACAAAAACTTATCAACTAATAAGAGCCAAATCATGTAGCAACAACTTATATATTTTACAAAAAAATTATAAATGTACACATGCTGTACCTTGTCTTCAACATATTAAACAGCACAAAACAACAACTGCATTAGGTTTTAACACTGTTCTGGACATCCACCAAGGTTGAGAATATATTATTCTTTGAAAAAAAATAAGAAAATATAGTTGCGAACTTATGCCATCTTTAATTAATTGCTTTGTTCAGTGTCTTTGTCATATAACGTTAATCATTGGCTACACCATTGTCTTTTTTTTTCCATTCAGACTATGACAGACTTGACTACTTATCAGCTTCCTTGATTTGAATGCTTTTTCTTTTTTCAGTTTACAATGGGTAGGCCGATCCCAGCTGATCTGATTGAGCAACAGCTAGAATTTGAGACAGCAATGTATAAGTTGCAATATTGTCTTTACCCACATTTGCAAGAGCGGGTGCTCAGACACTACATGCATAAATGGACTGAGTTCATTCCATGGCCAGTTCAACCACCTACCCCATGGCATCCACATTACATCACTTGGAACACACTCGGTCAAGAAATCACCATCGACATCGCCAAGCTGTCTGGTTGCTCCACAAAACACCATTGTATGTTGTTCATGCAGATTGCGGACGTGCTCGGCCTACTCGAGACTATAGAATTGAATTACTCTAACGTGGTCCCCAACCACCTTCAGTCAGCTAAACAATTCGTTTAGCGCTATTTTCTTGTCAACCAGTTAGTCACACGCGCAACTTTGAAGATCATCTTACCGATATAGCCCTTACTTCGTGCATCAAAATCTCCCACTAATATGTGTCGTTACCTAGTCCTCCTCCTCTTCTCCACAAAAGTTCTGTCCGTTTCATTGCGAAGAAGTCATTGCATGCTACATTCAAAGTCTTACCAACTCTCGCTCGCTTAGTTCCTTTCTTGATTCATCAACTTTTTACCATACTATTTCCAATGGCTTACAGTCACTTAGCGTAACAAGATTTGAGCAAAACAAATAATAAGCTCTCCCTGTCTCTCTCTTTTAAAAAAAAAACATGCCTGCCTCTCTCTCTCTCTCTCTCTCTCTCTCTCTCTCTCTCTCTCTCTCTCTCTCTCTCTCTCTCTCTCTCTCTCTCTCTCTCTCTAAACAAAACAGTACATAAATTCCTATATATATATAAGTACGTGCTTCTTTCACACACTCCCTCCCTCTCTCTCTCTCTCAGCTTTTCTTTCTATGTTCTTTTTACTAATGTATACTCTTCTTCAATGCTTCGATGCGAACAAAATAGTATTTACAATGGTGCCCTTGCTCTCCATTCATTTCCATACATATCCAGGTACCAAACCCATAAACATCCAAGCACCAAAGGGAAGCTCTCTCTAATTGCAATAGTATTCCTTCAAACACTCTCCAACTTCATACCTTCTCCTCCAAAGCTTGGCAATCAAGGCATACTAGTTTATTGAGCACTTAATCGAACAATGTAACAGGCAGGCTAGCCCTGACTTAGTTCAAACAATCATACCCCTCACGTTTAAACATACGCACAGAACGGTCCCAAATTTAAATGCATGACACAGACACCCATCATTAGCATGCATACTTGGCACCCGTGTTGAGGGATTGTATCATGGTTAGCAGCACATATGTTTGCAAGTCTACCAGCAGATTCATGTTTTCATTTGGTGTGCTGCTATCACATGGAATTTCAAGAAGCAACCTACAGTTGCTCTATCAAGTACAAAGGCAGAGTAGAGGGGTGTTGCAGTAGCGGCATGTGAAGTAGCATGATTGGGATTGCTACTTCACGAATTTGGAGTACATGAACAGACGCATGTTGTCATCATCTACTGTGACAACCTTAGCAGCATACAGTTGGCTCGAAACTAGAGTTTCATGTGAGGATGAAGCACATTGAGGTGCATTACATCAGAGAGAGAGGGTCTTGGCAGGCAGCATCAACCTTGAGTACGTGACAACAGATGAGCAAGTTTCACATATCTTCACGAAGGCCCCTGGAATGGCAAAGTTGCAAGAGTTTCGAGCGATGCAAGCAGCAACCCATACTACAGCCATGGGAGCCTCGGCCCACCACCACAAGCTGCTTTACCCACTCAATAGTAAAAGAAGCTATACACCGCCACCTTCGACATGGACAAGCATTAGACCACATGGACTTACAGGGGGAGCATCTTATCTATGCTATGAACACATTTTCCCCTTCATTGCACACTTGTTCAATAGGGCCTCTTGGGATGCAACTCCGCCACTCCGGGTCTCAAGTGTCGTGCATCTCTTTTAGTTCGGTTTTTATTGAACTGCTTAAAAGTTTGTCTCGTCTATACTTTCTCGTTGGCATGTGGTGCCCTCCTATTACAGTGGTATCAGAGCTTCAACCGTGTGCTTTTCTCAAAACACACAAGTGCTACCAAAAACAGAGAGCTTCACGACGTACTTTCATGGCATTCTCAACACAATCTCTTGATGCTGCAAAGTTTCCAATAGTTTTTGAACTACATGTTACCCCCTCTGATGCCCCACGTGGTACCCCCTCCTCTGGCATCAAAAAGTGCAAGAGCCTCTAATCAGCAACCTTCTCAACCGTCTGTTCCAATTGGGGGAGTTTTTAGGAACATGGTGCAACCGTCTGACCCTCATCCAGTGCAACCGCCTCTACCACTGCCGTTGCCACCACCATCGCCACCTGGGTACAATGGTTGGAGCCCGTATGGATATCCTTACTATCCATATCCGGAGTTTGTGAAGGAATTCAAGGAGGACGGCACGACAATCAAACTTTTCACATTATCTGGTAGGAAAGATTGGAAGAAAGCCTTACACTTCCTCCAACAATTGGACAATATCTATGCTTTGGAAAACTATACAGAAGAATCCAAAATTTCTCGAGCTGTGGGATTTCTCAAGGATAATGCTATGCAGTGGTGGAGTTCAATCGCGACCCAACTGCATGCTCTAAGGACTTGGCAAGCTTTCAAGACTATTTTTGCACGAAGTTATATATGACCTCCCAGTTTGAAGTCTACCACGGAGATCATGGAAGACTGCAACTAAAGGTTTCTTGACGTCTACCTTCCGGTGTCTTGCTTCAAGACGATTCCCTTGGAGGACAAATGCGAGCGATATACCATTGGACTGCCATCACCTTTACAGGAATAATGTCTGTCCATAGTATCAACAATGCAAGAGCTTATGGACCATGCTGCGGTCAGCTACAAGCTTCTGGAAGGGAAGCTAGATTTTACTACAGAACAAACTCCAATAATCAATCACAATTCTCAACAGCAAAGAACAAATCCACGGAAATCTCGTGAAAGTCAACCTCAAAGGCCTCGATTGACACAACGTCAACGTGAAACCCTAATACAAGAAGGCCGATGCTTTGAATGTTTTCACGCAGGGCATGCTTACAATTCTTGTCCCCAAAGAGCCGAAACATCCTCAGAGCGATCTACAACTCCAAAAGCAGATAGAACCCCAAGGCCACCTCCCGCTGAGAGAGCTAGACTTGCCATTGGACTTGTACTTGATATTTATGGCATTAATCTTGAGAGTTGATATAAATTTTGCAGAGCTTATTGCAAAATCAATGGCTTGAAAGCAGCATGAAACGATCACCTCTACCTCCTGACAAACGTACCTGACTGTGTGCCTGTCTGTACAAAGCTGACACACCGGTTGGTTTACGAGGCGTAGCGCTCCCTATTCGGGGAGATAGCTACTGGACGCTGAGTTTGCAGACGACTCAGCCATGTACTTAGATGGCCAGGAGGCCAACCTTCACAGGTGTGAGCAGGCTCTTGGGACCTTTTGTTGTGCATCAGGCGCACTGATCAATTGGAGAAAGACTGTGGCTTTCTCGGTTAGTAGTGCTCCTACGCCTAATTGGATGCCAAGTGAGAGCTTCAAGTGGTTATCCCCAGGAATTGCAGTTCGGTACTTGGGCAGTCAGGTTGGCTTGGACTTGTCTCCCGAGCAACAGATTGCTCCCCTCCTCCTGATGGACAGGAGGAAGTTGTTACACTGGAGCTCCGCACGACTTTCTCTAGCAGGCAGAGTTGTACTGGCCAACCAAGTCTTGTTGACTACTATGTGGTACATCACTTCTTGTTGGATCTTTTCAAGTTCTTGCATCAGCCAGGTAGAGGCTGATCAGGAACTTCCTTTGGTCAGGGCGTGACACTCGGATAGCCCGGGCCAAAGTGGCATGGCAGGTCATCATCCTTCCTTATTCTCAAGGAGGGTTGGGGATCATAGACCCAGCACAGTAGAGCAAAGCCCTTTTAGGGAAGTTCATCGTTAGAGGACTCCTTCCAGGAGAGGAGCCATGGAAGGAGTTCTTGCTTCAGCGGCTTAGTGTTAGGGTGCCTCAGGCTGGAAGCCCCTAGCGACCTTCGACCAGATGGATTTTCACAGAGATGCACAGAGTTGGCTTGAGCAGGAGACTGGAGGATCGCTTCGCTGTGAGTCTGCTCCGATCCTAGGAGCAGCTACGGAGAGGCCTGGAGCAACGGCAGCCTACTTGCTCGGAGGAGCACCTGAGACGGCCCCTTGTGTGGAACCCCATGGTTAGCACTCAGAGAGGCCACTTGGTTGGTAGTAGGCCTCATGTTTCCTCGAGTCCCATGGCAAAGGGTCCAGCACGCACTTTAGGTGACTGGCTTCAATTTTCAGGCTCGTCAGAGGAGCTTCAGGGCATCCAGCTACAGGGCATGAGAGGGGTGAAGAGCATGTGTCACGACATAGAGGCACTACCTGTTGAGTGGCTCACACCGGGGGCCTTCACGCAACTAGAGGTTCTCATCTCAGATCGGGCTTGCTCAGAGACTGTACCCTCCCTGTTCTTTGAGCTACAGGGTGGGAGACGCTTACACCGAGTTGCAGTAGAGGCCCCACAAGTGGCAGAGTGCTGTTTCTAGAGGATCTGAGTGGTGGGCATTTGTGGTAGGACTTGTGTCATTGATCCTGACCCAGCAGCTCTTGCGATTGGCCACTAGAGACTATGGGCTTGGGAGAGCTATCCACTGGCACGGGTGCAGTGGAACCCTGGAGAGTGGTTTTGGAGGGCCCCTTCTCCTCAGCAGATCATCCAGGTGTCCCGTTCTTTCAGTACACTGTTCGACTAGGACGTCACATATTGGCAGGAGGAGGGTCTCACAGCTGAGTTCTTGGCAGCTTTTTGGGAGAGGTTGTGGGACTCCAGACAGCCGAGGCGAGTCACGATGTTCCAGTGGCTGGTTGCACATCGAGCTACAGCAATTGGGAGTTGGCTGGTACATAGTGGAGAGTTAGCGGCACTGTCTTTGGGACTGTCCTCTGGCACAACAGGTTTGGCTTCGTGTTCTTCGGCTGATGCCAGCTCTTTCCACTGCTCGGCAGTACATGTGGGGGGCAGCTACTTGGTCCACTCTCACGGGCCCAACACGGAATTGGAGCTGATCTCTTTAGATAGCTTATTCCAGTGTTAGAGTTTACAGCAACTGGTGATTCATTAGTTCAATCAGTAGAACTGGAGGAAAAGATAGAAACTGAACTAGAACAGTTACATGAACTGGAATACATCTACTGAGAAAGAGACAACTGAATGACTGGAATTAGTGTTTAGATTCAATTCAGATTCAAATTCAGATTCAGAAGGAATGGATACAAAGTATATCTGGCTGAAGTATACTCGACTACTGTATTAGAGATTACAAAGTAAGAGTACAAGTGAGAATAATGTAACTCGGGAACAGCTTCACGACTACAACCACACAACTAAGAGTAGGAAGTCAAAAGATAAAACAGCCCAAAAGTACAACCAACCCGATTACAATGTAATGGGTCCTATTTATAGCCTCTTGAAGTTATTGTGTCACGTGACACATCCAACCCTATGTGTCCGTGGACAAGCTACAACACGACAAGGGTTCAGTCAGTCCAGTCAGTCTAGATTAGAAGTGATCTGGCACTTTTTGTGAGTCTATTCGTAGACCGTGCATGCCCAGTCACTTAGCATAGATGCATATCCTCTGGTTGCACACAGCATGATCATCAGTATTCCCATCAAAATCCATTAGAATCAGTTAGGGATTTTTCCAGTGCATTTAGCCTATTTTCCCTATTTTTGACATTTTTCACTTATTAGTTTAAGTGACTTCCCAACAAAAGTAGGTAGGGCAATTTTGCTAAGTTTGTATTTAAGCAAACCCAAGTTAGCACTCAATGGCAGAAGAGGCAGCAGGAGCTGCCCGCTCAACAGGCACCTTTTCAGCAAGAACCCATCAAGAACCTTTCACCCTGGCGTTTGCAGATTTCCTTCATCGCCAAACACTCCACTCACTGGGCGTTTTCAGCATTGCTTGATCGCCACAGACATCCTACAGCCTAGCGTTTCCAGATCGCCCTTAAGCATACCCAGATCCTCAGCGTTTTTACTAACGCTACAGGCAGCCCCAGCGTTTTCCATCTTCAGCCTTGCTGCAGCAGATGGTCAGTGTTTTCAGCATGCCTGAACAGTAGCAGATTTAGCCCTAAGGACATGCAGAAGACCCCCATTTTCAGCCACCGAAACAGCCCCGAAATTCAGCAGTTAGAAGACCACAGATTTCAACCCTAAAGTGTCGTCGTCGTCACCGACATAGTCCCAGGTTGCATCAGTCCATTGCATCGTCATTGTATCACTTTGTGCAATCAATAGTAGACCACTCTCGCCGACGAGAGTGGGGCCTTCGGAGGAGGGTTTTAAAACGTCTCTAGTGTCGTATCTCTTTTCTCTCTCTCTCTATCTCTCAGTCTCATACACTTTCACGCACAGTGTCCATTCACTTTGTTTGTGATCATAGCATTCTCTCATTAAAAATAGAAGGCTCTACCTCCCATAAGAACAAAAGGAACCTTGAGCACAGTCCGGAGCACTCATCTTGAGCAAAGCGCAAACAATCATTCCGCTGCACCTAACATATTGTGGTAACCATCATGGTAATTACTGACAGGTCCGCTGCCCAGCTTTCAGGAATTGGTTCCCACCTAGTGAAATTGCCTCCGCCATCTACATCCTTCCCTCTTTTCTTGAATTTTGGTAAGACTCCAAAATTTCTGAAAAAATCCACCATCTGATCCTTTTGAAACATAGCTTTATGTCATATTTCATGCTTTGTTGAGTGCTTGACACCCCCTATAATTGTAATTCCAAGGGTGTCAGCCAAAGAGATGCTAACACCTGGCTGAGAAAATCCACCGTCTGATTCTGAAAATGCTTGGAAAAATCCACCGTCTGATTCTGAGACGGCTGGAAAATTCCTTCATCGAATTCCGAGATGGAACTACCCAATATCCTTCCACTGAACCCGCTTCCTTTTGCCCTTAGGTCTTGATGGTGTCTCAGAAGTCCCAATGCCAGCATTGTCCTTCTCAATGAGTCTGTAAATGGCCTCTTGCTCAAGCTGATCCCGCCTCTCTGTGGTCATTTCGATTTCATAAGGCGTGAGGGGATGATAAGTTTTGGTGTCAGGATCATAGAGCGTGCATCTGCCTTTTGTTAAACGAGTCCTGGCCAATTTGTGACAATGCGAAGCTGTATGGATCCATCCTTCTGGAAGAGGCTGATTTGTTTTGATCCTAGCTTCTCTCTGTACTGGGGTCCTAGGCCTGTTTTAGCCGTAATGTCCTTTTCAAGAACTTTAGAGGACTCAACAGTGAGTTACAACAGCTGGTTTGTGATCTTAGTGAGGCCTCTAATCTAAATTTTCCATTGTCCCATACAGAGCTTGATCCTCTGCACCTCATCTTTTAATTCCAATCCTGAAGATCATCAGTAATCTTGAAGTATGTAAGCCGATCTACTGGTTCTATATGTTGAGGGTATAGTGCTGGAAAAACCTCGGCAGCTCCGCTTCCCTTGCTAGTAAAGCATACAGGAGAACTAGAGAATCAGGGACAAACTCTAGAAAATTAAGGACAGCCTGGTTCTCCTGCTGCATGTAACAGACTTCGACACTCCAAGTCAAGAATCAATCGCGACAGCACCAAATAACCACTTCAAAACAATTCACAGGTCGCAATAGATTTGCACTGGCCCAGTGGAGTTCCGTGCCTAGAGATATTGGCCCCAAAGACTGGCGCCCCTTTCGGTATATCTTTATGTATTAAATCAATGTCAAAGTACAAAGAGCGGTTAGGGTTTTACTCTCAGACTCTGCGTTCAAATGTTCTGCAGAGTGAGCCCTAAACCGTGTATATAAAGATTACAAGGGACGCCCAAAAGCAGAGGCCCAAAAGCTAGCAAGCAAAAGCAGATTCTCTCTCTCTCTCAATGAGAGCAACAAAAAGCAATTATGCCTTTCTCTCTCTCTATCTTCCAAAGCGTAGCCAAAAGCTGAGATTTGCATCGCTAAAAAAAAAACCAAAAAAAAAATTATTTTTTTTCCACCTCCACGATTTCCGAGAATTAGGGTTTCTGGCAGAAATTAGGGTTTGCAAGAATTTTAGGGTTTCTGCTATCGGTAGCCACATCATCACTTTGTGACATACCCCCCTCTTAAAAGCATTGTAATCGACCGCGATTACGTCTGCAAAACCGACAAAAGCCATAAACCGTCTTAGCAAACACTGATTGTTAGTACCTACGTACTAGGGACACACATCTAGCACATATACCAAATCGACAGTCATATCACACGACATCACAGGACATCACATGACATTCAACATTCATTCGGATCTTATACCATGATTTATCGGCAATGTAGCTAGCAATCACATCTAGGTCCAATCGGGACCTCATCGATGTCCGATTGACTAACCCCTATTGCAACCATGTCTATTCGAGATCAATCAGACCAAAATGCTGCAGTCATTTCGTCTATCAGTTCTTGCACTCAAAAGAAGTCAAGAACAAATCAGTATCATTATCAGGAATTCCATTTCATAAAGTCATCCAGCAGAATACTGTCAACTCTTAGTATCCCTGAAGCTCAAAGAGACATCAGCGACTTTATATCAAAATCAAGGCATCTGTTGACAAAGGAGTGGAGTAACTCTCCTCTTGTGCATCCCACTACACCAGATCTTCGGCCAAGCTGAATTTCTGCATTCCGTTTGGAGTAGACTATGCTAAACCAAAACATCGAGGTAAAGTTTCGCAATCCGAGGAGTATCTACTAGGTCCTCCTCCTCCATCCACTTCGCATCAAATGCAGGGAAATTCTTGAACTTAACCAAGAACCGCCTTCGGACTTTACCTTTCTTCGTATCCTTATGTGCCAAAATCTATTCAGGAACAAGGATCTCCTCGTTTTCTTCCACTTCGGGTTGCTCATCAAGCTTCCCATCATCAGGCACATCACCCTTAAAAGGTGTCAAGAGACTCACATGGAATGCATTGTAAATCCTCCAAGTATCTGGCAGTTTCAATCGGAAGGAGACATCATTTATCTTTTCAGTTATCTGGAAAGGTCCGTAGTATCGCATACTAGCTTTAGAAAAAGCCTCTCCTTTCCCTTTTTCTTTCGTAGGCGTGCCTTCTCAAAACGTAAGAGCACCCAATCATCCTCCTTCAATATCAAGTCGCGACGATGGCGATCCGCTGCCTTTTTTTGTCGTTCTTAAGACTTTTGCAAAAGTCTCGCGAACCTTCGCGAACCTTGGCAAAAGCCGTATCCAAATCTCGCGAATATTCATCCGCTTCAAATATCTAATCTTTCATGCTCAGGAAGGATGGAACCTTCGCAGCACTTTCAACAATCTCAAATGGGGTCTTCCCCGTCGAAGAGTGTATCGTGTTATTGTAGGCAAATTCCACCAAAGGTAAGTTCTTTTCCCATTGAGTCTTCTGATCCAAGATACAAGACTTCAATAAATCTAAAACCACTGAATTGGCAATCTCAGATTGCCCGTCAATCTGCAAGGGAACGATGACGAGAACTGCAACCGCATGCCAATGTTCTCCCAAATTGCCTTCCAAAACACACTCATAAATCTGGGGTCTCTGTCGGAGACAATCGTCTCAGACGTGCCATGTACTCGGAAAATCATCGTGACCATTCTGTGCTCTCGGGAGATCAAAAATGAAATCCATTGCAATACTTTCCCAGAGGCGGGTGGGTATGGGTAAAGGCTGTAACAGTCCTAAGCCTTATGCCTGTGAAACTTGACCTTCTGGCATACTAAGCAACTGCGCACAAACTCTTCCACATCCTTTTTGAGTCTCGGCCAAAAGAAGTATCTCTCTACCCCCTTTATGGTGGTAGCAATGCCGCGGTGACCCGTAAAAGGTGGACAGTGGCATTCAGTCATAACCTTTTCCCTCAACGGCTCTGTAACGCACAACATGGTTTTTCTCATGAAGTAGCCTTCCCGAAGGGAGTATCCGGCTACTGTCTCCCCATCCCGTATCTGTGTGAAAATAAATCTGCAAAATCTGTATTTCTCATAAATCTGTGCTGTCATTTCCAGCCTAGAGAACAATCGGCTCTCGTAAGCAATGACATGGCCTTCTTGCATTAAGACCGCACCCAGACTACGACCACAAGCATCACAAAATACTTCAAATGACTTCTGCAAGTCCGGCAAAGTCAAATTTGGTCCTATAGTCAATTTCTCTTTCAATGTCTGAAAGGCAGTCACCTCTGTGGATCCCCACGAGAAGGGACTCCTTTTTGTATCAAGAATATGCAAAGGGGAAGCAACCTTTGCAAACTTTCGAATGAACCGTCTGTAGTACGAACACAGTCCCAAGAAGCTTTCAACTTCATGGACATTCTTCAAATCGGGCCGATCACGAATAGTGTCTATCTTGGTCAGATCCATTTGCACTCCTGTTTGCTGAGACAAAGTGTCCCAAAAAAAAATGTATCTCTGAAGCATATGATCTTTGTGTTCTGCTTCATTCTTGGAGAAAACAATGGTATCATCAAAGAAAGTGCCAACAAACAGCCTGTACTCTTGAAAAATCATGTCCATCATCCGGTTTAAATGTCGCAAGAGCATTGGTTAAGCCAAAAGGCATCACCAAAAAAATTCAAATAACCCAAAAGTCGTCCGAAAGGCTGTCTTGTAGACGTCTCTCGGCACGATTCGGATCTGATGATATCCACTCTTCAAGTCAATCCTGCTAAAGCACGAGGATCCCTGTAACCTGTCGAGTATATCATCGATCCTAGCAATCCTACTAAAGCACGAGGATCCCTGTAACCTGTCGAGTATATCATCGATCCTAGGAATCGGAAATCTGTTCTTGATGGTGATTTTGTTGAGAGCGCTATAATCGATGCTCATTCTCCAAGATCCGTCTTTCTTCAAATCCAACAACAGTGGAGAGCAATATGGTGAAGTACTATGCTGGACAAGACCCTTTTCCAAGAGGTCTTTCACTGGATTCATAATCTTTTCATTCTGTACTAGGCTCACACGGTTCAGTGGCCGGTTCGGTGGCGTGCTTCCAGGTATCAGGTCAATGGTATGATCTTTAGGCCCTCTGAAAAACAATCGGCATGTGTGGAGAAAAATCTTGGCGTTCTTTTGATTAGGTCAAAACATATTCAACCTTTATCAATCGTTCAATTCTCTCCCAAAAGAATGAGTAAAGAAACTGAAGTTCATCAAGTACAATCTCTAAGCCCTTCATTTATCAAAGTCGCTTTCTCGGCCCGGTAGTCAACCACGGCGTAGTTCTTGTGGTACCAAGGGATCCTGAATAGAACGTCACTCACGTGCCCTGAACACCCCTGTCATTGCAAACGAAGTTTGCCAATGCTCGGTGTAATGGCAACATCCCATCCGGGTGCCAGTCGAACTACCTCCGCCTGTGGCGTCAGTCTGTCGGGTGTAATTTCAAATCAAGCTGCCAATTCCAAGTGAAAAGAAGTTGGCCTTGGCTCCTTCAAAAGAGCTTCATGATCCTTCACTTTGCCCCAAAAGCGGCAAAGTTTGTACTTTCATTCATTAGGTTCGGTGCAGGTCCCACACCATGTGGTACTAGTTCTGCTTTTCTATCTGCCTTTTCTGCCACGTTCCTCAGCTGCTCTGGAACTCTCAGGCCTGTCGTCATCTTTATCATTCTGTTCTTTCTGTGCCTTTTTCCGGCACTTCGCAGAGATATGTCCATGTTCCCCGCATCCAAAGCACTTCCCCTCTCTGATGAAGCGAGCTCTCTCCTCAGGAGTAAGCTTGGGTCGTGCATCCTTTTTCTCTGGGTTGCTCTTTTCTTTCTACTTTTTTTCCCAGAAGTCTGTTCGGCTCGTTGGGTCATGGCCTCATTTGTGGGGTAGGTCAGACTGCCAGAGTGAATTGCAAAGCCCCGCTTCGCATGACTCATCAACTCCTGAATAGAAGCTGACTTCTGTTCTAAGCAGTGATCTCGGATCTCTGTAGGTAGACCCAAGGTGAACCGCTCAATCTGTTCTCTGAACGAGATCTTCTTGAATGAAGAGGCCGGTAGAAAAGAGCTCCAAAATCTTTCACAGTAAGCATTGATTGTATCTTTCTTGGTCATCCGAAGATGGTTCCAAGCAGCTCGTACATCTCGTTCATATTCTTGCGTCAACCAAGAAGAAATAAAAAGCTTCTTAAATTTCAGCCATTTAACTGGCGCAGTCTTGTTTAAAAGCAGCGTGGACCACCAAGTACGAGCATTCCCCTTAAAGTAAGAGGCAGCTCTCCGAATCTTGGAGTGCTCTGAATAGCGTCCTCCCGCGATAGCGATGTCAAACTGCTGTATAAAAGACAAAGCCTTCGAAGCATCTGAGTTTACTGAAAAAGTATCAAACTTGATCGAGTGGCCACCTTCCTTAAACTCTCGGACTTTCTCCCTTTTATCTTCGAGAAAGTCATACTGGTTGGCTTTGTAAACATTCTTCTTGTTCGCATAAAAGTTTCCGTCATCTGAATCTGAGTTGCAGTCTCTGGGTGTTGCTAAATTGGCTTTATCTTACAGAAAAATAATTCTAAATGAAAATTTGGAATTTTAAGTGAGAGGGCTTTTCTCACTGGAGACATCCGAGTACAGAGTATTCCTAGTGCGTCATTTAAAGTAATGACGGGAACACTGAGAACGGGAATATCTGTAAGGCCACCAGGAACGGGTACTTCAGATGCGTCACATCGGATGGGTGACAGGGAGCATCGGAAAGAAGTATCCGACCATTCGGGAACGGACATCTTTGATGCGTCATAGGATGGGTGACATAGAGCATCGTGAAGGAGATTGTACCGTAAGTTTGGTAGGAAAGGACTAGGTGATGGGTATTCCTGATGCGTCACAAGGTGGGTGACGGGTGCATCGGAAAGGGAATATCCATAGTCGGGAGGAAATTCCGGACTGTGTTAGAATTGTGCACAAGGAAAAAGCAAGCACTTGAATGAAGATGGGTTCAGAGGAAACTTTGAGGAAAAACAGATGCTTTTTGAGAAAGCGGGATTGCCTTTCGGGAAAACAGATGCTTTCTCGCGAGGAAGTCTATGTCTGCATTGCAACTGTGCATGTGATTGCATCCAGGGACGCCTTGGAAGTGTTGTGAAAGCATTGTTTTTAACTTATAAGGTTTTATTGAGTTTTTGGACAGGTTCAGACCATTTTTAAAGGTGACCGACCGCCCACTTAATAAGTGGACAGCCATCTAATAAATAAGGCAACAGATCAGCCAGCGTTTTCTCTCTCTCTTTTTCTGGCAGAGCAACGAAAAAAAAAATTTAAAAAAAAAAAAAAGAGGCCGCAATTTCTACGTGAGCAGCTATTCGTGCCCGTGGCTAAGAGCTATAAAAGCATCACATGCCCTTACTCAAAGAGGAGGACCAATCTTTGCAAGGAGGAGATGCTGCTGCAAATTTCAGCCGTAAAGAAGACGTTGCAGGTGATGCCCATGGCTGCCCCAAGTGTACCAGATGTTGCCAAGACCCAGTGCGCGAGTTCCCTCGCGAAGAAGTGCCTACGGAGCGTGTTTCCATCGCGACAAGCTGCTGTTTTTCTCTGATTTCAGCCCCTAAACGTCGTAGACGGGGGCTGATTTATGAGAAGGAACCGCAGAACACACCTCTTTTGTGTGTAGGATTGGAAGAGAGGATTTTCTATGGAGAGATCTCTTTTAGGGAATTGCTTTTCGAGAACGGAGTTGCGTTTCGAGCGTCGAGACTTTGAAGGTAACGATTTTCATGTTATGAACTCTGAGTATTTGTAGGTGTACTTCCTCTTAGTGAGGGAGTAGGAGCAGAGGAAGGTATGAGCCTCTACAGGAGAAAAGCGCTCTGAGGAACTAGAGCCAGATCAGCCCATGGGTTTCGTACCCGAGTTTGGGAAGTAGATACACGGATCGGAGAGAGGTAGTCTCTCAAGTTGCGATCCGGAAGTTGGGATTCCCAAGTAAGGACTTCGTGTCCGGGAAAGCAGAGTTGTTCTACGGGAAGAGGACTCTGGAAATAGAGTTCTAAAAGAGAGTTGCAGGGATGTCATGCCCTGAGTCTGGAAGGTGAGATCCAAAGGCGAGAACCTTGATTCTCGAGGAATTGGAATAAGGAACGGAAGTTCCTTGGAATAGGGTTTTGCCCTAGGAATCGGAAGCTGAGGCTTCCGGGACCATCAAGTCTTATTCTAGAACGAACGTGGTAATACGTTCGGTTCAAGTGCTTGTATAGACTTCTCCTCAGTAATAAAGATACTATTACGGGGGGGACCAGCCCATCTTCTGGTCCCCAATACTGTGTCGATCTTCTCACTTTATCTCTCTCTCTCTATCTATTTTTCTCTATATCCTCTGGCTTCTATATTAAGTGATAAATTTTATTTATCCGAGTATATTTTATATTGCTATGCGCTCCCGTTTGTGATAGTGGTACTTTTGACGGAAGGGAAGATGTCCTGAAAGCTACTGCTTTCATTCGACAGTTTGAAGTTGCCTTTGCAAACGGCAATTTTTGAGAAGCGTCAAAGGTGAGGCATGTGACCAAACACCTCAAGGGGATTGCAAGTAATTGGTGGTGTACCAAAGCTCTGCAAGGAACTTACAACAAGACTTGGATTGAATTCAAGGCTGAATTTTCGGACAAAAAATTTTTCCTCTACACTTTGAGGAAGGCATCCAAGAAGATTGGGATCGGTTTGCCCAATCGAAATACGAGCGAGTCCAAGCAAGTAGTGGTTCACTCCTGCCAAGGTAGCTCCACTCTTGACCCTCTCTGAGGAAGGAAAGATGAAATTCAACGAAGGACTTTTGCCCGAATATTGTAGACGCATCTGCAAGATGCTTTGCAGCAGATGGTGGAGTCAGCAATAAAAGCTGAAAGTGTACACCTTAGTGTACATAGAATACAATCCCCGCAGTGGGATGAGAACCATTGAACACAGAAAAAAAATGAATTTTTGTTACCTCTCCTCGAACGATACATTGCTATCCGGAGAGAGTTTGGAGTAAGGGAATTCAATCTAACTCCTGAGTTTTTGAATAGAGGACCCTCAAACTTAAAGTGAGAGGGCAGGTCTTTAATCAAAGTTAAATCTTTGAGAAACTCATCAACTGTGTATTGCTTTTATGCACGAGATATGCACGTGTCTAACCAGGACAATCACTCTCGAGTGTTTATGAGAGTAAGGTTGAGTCAGAACATTGTTTTATACGATGAACTGCTTTGCTTAACCATCCGGAAGGTCCATGATTGATCTGGTATCCGGTAGTTCTCCAACAAAGTACCTGCTATTGCAGGTAGGAAATTATGAAGGAACCATTCTGAGCTTTCAAGCAAAGAAAAGCTTTCATGAAGCTTGAGTACTCTTTAAGCCCACACCCCCTACACGGTAAGATATTGTGGTGCAGGGTCTGGGTGGCCCTCTCCTGCTCCATCTTTTCAATCTGCTGCTTAGCTTCCTTCAGTTCAGTTTTTGCCTTGGTTAATTCATCATCTAACACTGAAGTATCCAGTATTTGTCATAGGGCATTCACAATAGTGTTCCAAGATGACTGAATTAGTACAGAACAGCCATCCTTCACTGTGGCTGGGTCACAGGCAGTTGGCTCATAAACCGTGACAGGAGTCATATATGGTAGTGTAGAATAATCAGATTTCTGTAGAATTAGACGTCTTGTGAGAGGATGAGTCTGCAGCTGCTGTAACCTGTCTTTCTTTGTTAATCGTAGGGCCGCTTCACTATAAGGAATGGAAACCTTTCCCAGTGGACTTGAAGGTGCTGGCTCTTTTCCCTTATCAGTCTGATCTGCTGGCTGCTCAGCACTGACCCTATCTGACTGGTCCTGTCCCGTACTGGTGGTTGCTGAAATCTGCCCTGTTGACTGAGTAACTCCACCAATGGTCTGATTGAGAGGTTGTTCAGTCTGACTGGCCGGAGTCTTTTCAGTGGACACTGCTTGGATCTGGCTTTCTAACTGCTTAAGAAGAGCAGTGCTTTTAGTCAATGTCGTCCTTGGTCTTTTAGAACTGTCAGCCTCCTCTTGTATGGCCTTTCTCTTTTGTCCAGTGAGAACTAGCTGGTTTTCTGGGGACTCTTCATCTGAAGATACTTCAACATTACTAGGCGTTGGAAATGGCTTCTGGCTCCAAACCAATCTTACCTGGGCATGGGCGTCTGGAGTAGATGCCTAGTAAAGAAACTACCAAACATACCAAGCTTTGAAGACATTCTGAGACTTCAACTTGGCAGTCTGCTAAAGCACATTATGTGATAATATCTGACAGAGATTGATAGAAACTGTAGAGTCCAATCTTTTTGCTAAGAGCATAGCAAATAGCGTTTCTGACACATAAGTAGGATTATTTTTAAGACTCACAGCTTCAACCGCAAAGCGATAGGCAGCGCGAATGTCCAGATCTGCTACCGGCACTCCTTGCGCACTAGCTTTTCGTTTCTATTTGGCAGCATCATCTTCTTTCAAGGCTGCACTGATTTGCTCTGCAGTTACCACAGATGGCTTTGGCCCATTTGACATTCGGAATGCAAAAGCAATGTTCCCTGGAAGACCATAGCACTTCCGTCTTCGGCATTGAAGGAATCCAAAACTTGCTTTATAATTGTTGTGTCAAACTCTATCCTTGTTGCTTGCACAACCACATGCAAATCCCACAGTCTCAGTAAGGCCTCTGCTTGCTCAGTAAACATATATCTCTGTATTTTGCTATGAGGAATAAGTGGAAGAGTCGCTTTTGCAGCAGCGACGATGAATCACTATACAAACAAGAAGATGACTTACTTGATTCGTCAAACCCGTATCTTGGTGTGGCTGGCAAGAATAAACAGCAGTCTACAGTCTCCTCACATGAAGAGGTTTGCAGCTGTAGCGAAGAAACTTCAGAGCTCGACGATGGCGAATGAACGACAGTCTTCAGGCGTCGCGCAGGAGACTCGCGAGGAAAAACGCTTACTCACCTTACTATTATACGCGTTTGCGCCATAAAAGCTCCACCACTTACCCTTCCTAGAGTTCTGTGCACCGCAAGTGACGTGGCACACATACATTGGACAAGACTTTCTCGTCTTTGAAATGATTACCACTGATAGTCCTTCCGACCGTCGTTTCCCTAAGAACTGATATCGGTTCCCATATTTTTCTAGTTCTGGTCTGTGAAGGGTTTGGTCGCACTAGTACTCTTCTGGCTTTTTGATTGGTTCTGGAACCGGTTGTACATGGAAAAGACCTAAAATAGCTGATTCTGGATTTTCCTGATCTTTAGTTCCCAGACCGTCAATACCCTTTTCCCGTAAAGCTTCCCTGGCTTCTGAATAATAGAGCTTGATTTTGGTCTTTCATTCTTACAGTGCCATTGGAGAATACCCAATCAACTTCAAATGGTCCTGCCCAGGCTACCTTTAAGTTTGGTTTCTTAGGGCCTAATTTTGATTGATATAAGAGAACCAAATCGCCTTTCTGAAACTCCCTGACCTTAATTCGTCTGTCATGCCAGTGTTTCCTTCTTTGCTGAACAATTTCTTGTTCCAGCATAGCCCTCTATCTCAGCTCATCTAGCTGTGTTAGCTCTTCCAGTCTCTTTTTTAGATTGTGATTAAAATCCAGGCCATGCTCGACGGCCATCCTAAGACTGGGTATGGCAAATTCCATTGGTACAACAGCTTCAATGCCATACACCATTCTAAATGGTGTTAACCCGGTAGTGACCTTATAAGCTGTTCTATATGCCCATAGAGCAGTTTGAAGTTTCAAGTCCCACTGCTATGGTTTTTTCTGCACAATCTTGGTAAGGATAGTCTTGACAGTCTTGTTACTGCTTTCCGCTTGCCCATTGCATCTAGGATAATAAGATGTTGATTTCCGATGCTTAACTCAAAGCATATCCATGAGAATATCCATAGTGTCATTTATGAAGTGTGTACCTTGGTCTGACACAATCTCCACACGACATCCGTATCGACAGACAATATTCTCAAATACGAACCTAGCCGTGGATTTTGTTGTGTTGTCGAGAAGAGCCTTAGCCTCAACCCACTTAGTCACATAACTGGTGGCCATTAATATATATCTATTCTTTCTGGGAGTAACCTTTTTGAATGGCCCCATCAAAACTAGACCCCATTTCATGAAAACACCCAATGGCTGGACTGGTGTTAAAAGAGTCGTGTCTGCTACTATGGGTCTGCCCATTCTTTGGCATATATCACAGGTTTTGCAAAAGCTTATGACATCAAATATTAAAGTTTGCCACCATAACCCAGCCTGTAGAATCTTCTTGAAAGTAATATCAGTAGAAAAATGTCCACCAGATTCCCCATTATGTGCCTCTGCAATAACTTGCATTCTACCCTCCATAGGCACACATCGGCGAAGAATCCATTCGACACCCAATCTGTAGAGTGAGCCGCCAATGATAGTGAACTTAAGACTTTTAATAACGAGAGCCTTCTTCTGATTCTGAGTCCAATCATCTGGGAACCCACCCTTAGACAGGAACTGATATACTTCATACAATTCTCGATCAATTGAATCTGCCACTTCCAGCTGAAATAGTTCTGCATCTACTGACTCGTCTCTTAAAGACTCCTTAGAGTAGCCTTCCGTACTCCTGGATAAGAAATCAGCACCACAATGGTTTTTGCCAAGTTTATGGAAAATACGAAATTCAAATTCCATGAGGAACATCATCCATCGTATCAACCTGCCTTGAATAATGACTTTATTAATCAAAAATAATAAGGCTTGATGATCCACATAGAAATGAAACAACTTGCCCAGCAAATAATGTCTGAATTTGGTAGCACTGAAAACCATCCCTAAGGCTTCTCTTTCAGTCGTTGTATATCCTTGTTCAGCTTGACTAAGCCTACGACTGGCAAAGTATACTGGATAGTCAGTTCTTCCTTGTCACGTGACACATCCCAACCCTATGTGTCCGTGGACAAGCTACACCACAGCAGGGTTCAGTCAATCCGATCAGTCTAGATTAGCAGTGATCTGGCACTTTTGTGAGTCTATTCGTAGACCGTGCATGCCCGGTCACTTAGCATAGATGCATATCCTCCGGTTGCACACAGCATGATCATCAGAAATCCCATCAGAATCCATTAGCATCAGTTAAGGGAATTTTCAAGTGCATTTAGCCTATTTTCCTATTTATTGGGATTTTCACTTATTATTTTTAAGTGACTTTTCTACAAAAGTAGGTAGGGCAATTTTGCTAAGTTAATATATAAGCAACCCAAAGCTAGCACTCCACAGCAGAAGAGGTAGCAGGAGCACCTTGCTCAACAGGCAACTTCTCAGCAAGACCAACCCCCGCGACTACTCTAGCGTTTTCTCCACAGAAGACCTAGCGTTTTTGCATCAGATCAGCCTTGGCGATTTGTGCACAACAGATCAGCCTCGACGTCATCACGACACAGCAGATCAGCCTAGCGTTTTTGCATTTGCAAAACCCCGGCGACAGAAGGACCAATTTCAGCCCCTTGCGTTTTTGGATTTCAGCAGCAAATTAAGACCGGCATTATTCACCTAAAGTGTAGCAGATTCAGCCCGTAAAGACCATCAGTTTTCAGCCCTAAGAAACCTCATTTTTCAGCCAAGAAAACGCAGCAAAAACAGTCATTTTCAGCCACCGAAATTGTCACCAACGTGTGACTACTATCTATCCTTTTTGTTGATTTCTTTCTTATTATTTATTTACTTTCACTTTTTGGAAACACCCCTCGGGAAATCTAACTGCCCTGCATTGCATAGCTAGTGTGGAACTGTTCAGAGGGAGTTCAGGCCTGAGGGCAAGAGAGCACTAAGGTTGGACAAGGACTATGGTTAGCCAAGTAGGGTCATTGACTAGCCAAAGTGGAATCCTTTGCTACAGAGGCTACATTTCAGTTCTGGATGTGGCCGCAGTGTACAAAGAGAGTCGGATGACCTAGAAAGATACAATGGCAGCATCTCCTAAAATTTAGGGAACTGCTATTTTGGGACCTGAAAATGTGTTGGCGTCATTACCTCCGGAATGACAAGGGGAACATTTTCTTGCTCTGCTGCAAAGTCAACTGACGCACCAGTTGAGATTTTTTTAGCCGGGAATGCCCAAAGTCGGAAAATGTGCCATGTGGCACTCTGTGAGCATTCTGCTACTCCTACCAGAGAGGGGGCGCCTCAAATGAGAGAGGAGGCTGATTTTCAGATTTTTTCACAGGTTAAGAGCTATGGAGTGCTTGCTTTCCCTCTTATGCACAATGCGGTGCCAGGAGTGATGCCCTGCACGCTACGCACTGCCCTCTCTCTCCCCTTTGGCAGTATGTTATGCCCCTCTAGTGGGCTCTTCATTTGACCAATGTACAGTTGTGTGGGTTCATGCGCGATTGCCGAGGCAAGAGCCTCTTGCACAGGTACTGGATTAGCTAGCGGCTAATCCCCCCCCCCCCCCCCCCCCCCCCCCGCAGGTACAGGTGAATTCGGAGAGGTTTCACGCCAGAAATCTCGTCCGATTCAAAGGGCAAGTAGCCCTACAGGTGCGGGAGCTCGAGGACTTGCTACGGATGCGATCGGCACGCGAAACGGAGCCCGAAACAGTAAATTACAGCCTGCTGTGTATTCTTGCAGGTTTAGGGTTTTGGCCCTAAACGGACCCTAATACCCTTAGGAGGTTCGGGGACGCAAGGGGACCGCTCTACAGCCAATCTGACGCATTTTCGGGGCTGAAAACAGAGAATTCAGCGTGCTGCAGATTCTCGCCAGGTCTTGCAAAGTGCCCGTGTGCGTCGGGAAAGTCACTCAATGCGTGGGAATACTGACTGTGAAGGGTCCTAGTACAGTTATGTTGCCGAAATCGGGCCAGAATAGTTGAAATTCAGCCAAGTTTGTACGGGGCAACTTGTAGGGATCCACAGCGTTTATTCCCTCTTTGGAAGAATAAAGAAATACCGAAAGGGGCGCCTAAGTTAGGGGCCAATCTGGTGTCGGTCTTCTCATACAGGTGCATTCTAGCATCTGTATCCCATTCCCCTCTCTTGTGTCACTATGGCGCAGGTATAATAGACGACTAATAATGGGTGAAAGCTAAATCAAGGTTTAAAGTAAAGTCTACCGCCCTTTTTGGATTGAACAGGCCGGTTACATGGTTCCATCGACGGGATTAAATCACTTTTTCCCATAGAAGTGAGCCTTGGTCAGTTTTGGGCTTGAAGACACAAGGGATCATAGACCAGACACAGGGAATTGCAATTATGGCTGACAGACCAGATGATGTGACTGAAGAGGTTTCCTCTTCACAGGGTCAACAGACACATGAAGTGGGTGAGTCCTCAAGACCACCACAGACGGATGATGATATATTCAGGACCCAGTTGGCTACTGCTGTGGCTATGTTCACACAAGTAATGCAGAACCTGAGGTTTTTAGCCTTTCTGCAACCTCCTGTTCCCTCTCAGCAAGTTGGGTCACTGGATCATATTCAAAAGCCTGTTAAGGCTCGAGCACAGGTGATTCATACCGCACAGTCAATGGAAACACCTGTACACTTGACGGAGAACATGCAGTCTCCACAACCTGTGCCTAAGGTGCAAGAACAAGTGGCTGAGATGCCAGTCTTTCAAGCTGTACCAGTTCAGCCCGCCACCTTTCAGCAGCCTATAGCTGGTTCTAATGGGCAGGGAAGCAACCTACAGGCTATGCAACAGGTCTTCCCACCACCTTCAGTACACCCTGGCTATTTTGGAGGTGGATCGGTATTCCAGAGCATGGCTGGTCATGCACCTGGAAATCAGTTTTACACGCCAGGAACAGTGTTCGGGGGTGCTCAAACCATGATGCCTAACCCCATGTATGGTGTCACGGGCATGCTACCAGGGTTTCAGAGCACTCAGGGCCAATTTGGGATGCCACAGGTAAATTTTGGTATGGCTGGAATTACAAATCAGAAGCCAAATATGGCATTTCCGGGTCAACTTAATTGCGGCCAGGGAACACAAATGAACCCTAACAGTGTTCCCATGTTTCAGTCACTTCCATATGACAATTTGACGCCGCTGGAGAGGCCAACTCCGTACAAAGAAGGTGGCAAAGGTGTTTCATTCACGACCTTTACAGGGTTTGATGACAGGAAGAAGGCTCTCTCATTCCTCCAGCAGTTTGACAAGGCCTATGCAGGGGGAAACTTTACAGAGGCTTCAAAGGTCCACAAGGCAGCCACTTTCTTGACAGGGAATGTGGGACAATGGTGGACAACTTTATTGCTTCAAGGGCAAGCTTCGTCCACATGGATTTATTTCAGACAAATTTTTGCAGCAGCATGGTTATCTGATGACTTTGAAGCAGATGTCATGACAGAATGGCACCAGCTTAATGCTGCCACTTGCAGAAATCTGGATGATTACAATCGGAAGTTTTGGAAAGCTCTACTCCAAGTAACTTCCTATAGGTTTGTGCCATTGAAAGAACAGATTGAAAAATACTGTTGTGGCCTACCTAAAGGATTGAGAAAGTACTGTACGAAGACAAAAGTCACTACTTTGACGCAACTCATCGAGGTAGCAAACACTGGCAATGGTTTGCTCAAGGGAGAAGATTGTGAATTTAACACTGGCGTCAAGGCAGGATCAGACAAGAAAAATTCAGCCAAGAAGCACGTTCCCAATGAGACTCCTAAAGGGACTCAGGAGTCAGCCAACGCAGGGAAAGATAAAGCTACGGCTGAATCAGAAAAGGGACCAGCGAAGAAATGGAAAAGACATTTTCCTCGCAAGTCTAAAGAGCAAAAGAAGGTCCTGAGGACAGAGAACAAATGCTTTATTTGTGAGCAGCCTGGCCACATTGCTTACAATTGTCCTACAAAGAAAAGGCCAGCTGATTCTGATGACAAGGAAGACAAGAAAGAAAAGAAGCCCATGGCTTGTCTAGTGCCAGATATGGTGGGCGACAAGCCAAATTCAGATGCAAGTGAGCTTTGCAGAGCATGGGGAAAGGTCAAGGATCAAACAGTGCTTATCTTCTTTTTGATCAAGGTGCCAAAGCCAACTTCATTTCCCCAGAATTGGCTTCAAAGTTGGGAATCAGACCTAAAGAGATGGGGTATACAGCAGAGGCAGGTTTGGCATGTCCTGGCCATACAGAGGCTGTGACACCCCTCATTGGAAAGTTGCGTCTACATATCCAGTCCTATGTAGATGCTGAAGAATTTTACATCATGCCACTGGACGGATGTGATGTGTTGTTAGGTATTCCTTGGTTGTTTCGTGTACAGGGAATCATGGATGCCTACAACAAAAAGATCATTGTACAGAGCAGGGGAAAGAGTCACATTCTGGATGTAAAGCTTAAAGGGGAGTCTATTCCCACTGTATCAGCTTCTGCTATTACTTCTGTAATGAAAAAGCATCTTTCTGCGTACTTGGTTTTTGCACGTGAAGTGTCAGATTGTGATGAATCAAATTTATATGTGCTAGATAAAGAAAGGTCAATGTGTTTACAACAATATAGTGACGCTTTTCCGATTCATTACCGTCTCAATTACCGCCAGAGAGACCCGAGGACCATGCGATAGATTTGGTGCCAGGCAGTAGCCCACCAAATAAGCCTCCGTACAGGGTTAGTGCGGCTCAGCAGAAAGAGATAATGGGCCAAGTACAGGAGTTGTTAGAAAAGGGGCTGATTCAGGCCAGTTCATCTCCATTCTGTTCTCCAGTGTTGTTGGCGTAGAAAAAGGATGGCTCATGGCGTATGTGCATCGACTACCGTGCACTGAACAAGAATACCATCAAGAATAGGTTCCCTATACCTAGAATTGATGATATTATGGACAAATTAGAAGGAGCAGCTATGTTTAGCAGGATAGATCTAAAGAGTGGGTACCATCAGATCCGCATTAGATCAGAGGATGTGCACAAGACTGCTTTTAGAACGACGTTTGGCCTTTACGAATTTTTAGTGATGCCCTTTGGTCTCACAAATGCTCCTGCTACGTTCAATAGGATGATGGACAGAATTTTCCGTCCACACCAGCAGTTTGTTGGTACATTCTTTGATGACATGATAGTCTACTCAAAGAATGAAGAGGAGCATAGGCATCACTTGGCCATTGTATTCGAAGAGCTACGCAGTCATAGGTTGCTCATCAATGCAAAGAAAAGTGAATTTTTTCTGGAAGAGATTCATTTTCTGGGACACATTGTCTCAAAGGATGGTGTCATAATGGATCCTGCAAAAGTTGAAGCGATCAAGTCATGGCCAGATTTGAAGACGGTGCATGATGTCCGAAGCTTCTTGGGACTATGCTCCTATTACAGAAGGTTTATCCGAAATTTCGTTGAGATTGCTTCACCTTTACATGCTCTTCAAAAGAAGGCAGTCACCTTTAGATGGACACAGAAAGAGATTTCAGCTTTTAATCTCTTAAAGGAAAAGATGACTTCAGATCCAGTCATTGTGTTGCCAGATCTTAGGAAGTCATTTGTGGTCCAGTGTGACGTCTGCGGTAGTAGCATTGGTGCATTGCTAATGCAAGATGGCAGGGTAGTAGCCTATGAGAGCAGAATTTTGCAAGGGCCAGAGATGACCATGCAAGTCTATGAGAAAGAGTTACCAGTTGTGATTCATGCGCTCTTAAGTTGGAAACACTACCTGCTAGGTGCAGATTTCGTTGTCCAAACGGACCATCAGACCTTGCGATACTTCTTGACACAAACAAAGTTATCTGAGAAGCATATGCGATGGGCAAATATCTTGTCCATGTTCCACTTTCAGATTGTCCATGTGGAAGGCAAGAAGAACGTTGTGGCTGATGCCTTGTCTAGGAAGCCACAAATTTCAGCTGTGTCAATTCCTTATCATCATGAACTTGATGATATGAGAGAACAGTATGAAAATGATGAAGATTTTGCAAGGGTCTTCGAGCAGCTAATGCAAGGACAACGTCATGAACACTATCTTCTCAAAGATGGGTTCATGATGATGCATGGCAGATTGTGTGTCACAAAGCCATTGCGACACAAAGTGATGGAAGAGAGTCATGTCCCACCGTATGCAGGGCATCGTGGTATCGATGCTACAGTTAAAGCGGTTGAGACATTCTTCTATTGGCCTACATTGAGAAGGGATGTGGATGCCTTTGTGCGAGAATACCTAATATGCCAAAAGGTCGAGTTTGACAGGCAAAAGGCACCAGGGTTATTGCAACCACTACCTATTCCAGATAAACCATGGGAAAGTATTGCTCTGGATTTTATCTTTGATCTTCCGAGAACGCGGACAGGAAACGATGGTATTTAAACCATTATTTGCAGATTCAGCAAACAGGCTCATTTTATTCCTGTCAGGAAGAAGATAAAGCCAGATCAGATGGCACGCTTGTTTATGAGCAATATTTTCAAGTATCATGGCATGCCACAGTCGATTGTTAGCGATCGTGATCCACGCATGACAAGTTTGTTCTGGAGAGGCTTGTTTGAGAATATGGGCACCACGCTCAAATTCTCTTCGTCATTTCACCCTCAAACAGATGGGCAGTCAGAAGAGGCCAATTCTACTGTCCTAGATCTGCTGAAGTGTTATGTGTCAGAGCATAAAGGAAAGTGGGAGCAATATTTGCCATTGGTGGAGTATGCATACAATAATACAGTGCATTCATCAACTGGCAAGGCACCTTTTGAGATAGTTGAAGGTGGCAAGAAAGTTCCTCCCATACTGCATACAAAGGACAAGATATTTGAAGCAGATAAGTATGTTCAGTACATGGATGAAATGTACCAGAAGGTCAAAGTGGCCTTAGAAAAGACTCAGGCAAAGCAAAAGAAAGCAGCTAATCGTCACCGTCGTGAAGTGGTATATTCCCTTGGTGATTGGGTGCTTTTACGCTTTGAAAAGGCAAGATTAAAGAAGATGAAGGGCAAGGAAAGACTGTTTCCAAAGCTCAGCATGCGTTACTATGGGCCTTTTCAAGTATGCGACATAATCAGTGATGTTGCATATAGGCTGAAATTGCCTGACAGTTGGAAGATTCACAATGCGTTTCATGTGAGTCTTCTCAGACCCTATGTGGGTGACGTGCCAGAAGATATGCCAGCTGAAGATCAGCCGGAAGTCGAGGAACTTGACGAGATCTTGGTCTCGGAACAGATTTTGGCACACAAAGAAAGGAAAGTGAAAGGCAAGGTTGCTAGGCGTTACTTGGTAAAGTTCAGAAACTATCCACCAATGGATGCTAAGTGGATGGAAGAAGGTGAACTTGCAGAGTCACCAACTGTGTTATCACTTTACCTTGAAGCCTTCGGTTTGCAACCTACCTTCACCCCATGAGTTTCAGAGCTACATGGATTGTCAGTGTGACAATGGCTTCTGAAACAAATGATGTACATGGTATTTAAAGTGAGCTCAAATGAAATACCTGTTACATGAATGTTAGAGCTGTACAGATTGTCAGTTTGGCAATTGCTCTTATGGAATGTCCAAAAGTTTGGTTAGTGCTACAGAAGTGAGTATTTCTTGTCAGTTTGTCAAGGATACAGTAGTTGCTTCTATTAAAGAGTACATGTGTAACTGCATTCTTAAACTCTCGGTTTGGGTATGCTCGAAAGTCTTACGGGATCCAACGTGTACTATAAGACAGTGGCAAAATGTGCAGCTACCATTTTGTCATTGGAAAGTTAGTGACTCAAAGCAATGGCAAAGTGCGAAGCTACCACTATGTCATTGGGACAGGGTTCACACGCAGGCAATACATGTGTCGACGAGGTGTTGAATACACCAGGGTTGACAATGAGCATGTATGTGTCGTACATGTGTCGACAGGTGTTGAATACATCAATGTTGACTAGGAGCATGTACGACATAGATGCAAACGAGGACGTTTGAGATTACAAGAGGGGGGTATGTCACCAGCGTGTGACTACTATCTATCCTTTTTGTTGATTTCTTTCTTATTATTTATTTACTTTCACTTTTTGGAAACACCCCTCGGGAAATCTAACTGCCCTGCATTGCATAGCTAGTGTGGAACTGTTCAGAGGGAGTTCAGGCCTGAGGGCAAGAGAGCACTAAGGTTGGACAAGGACTATGGTTAGCCAAGTAGGGTCATTGACTAGCCAAAGTGGAATCCTTTGCTACAGAGGCTACATTTCAGTTCTGGATGTGGCCGCAGTGTACAAAGAGAGTCGGATGACCTAGAAAGATACAATGGCAGCATCTCCTAAAATTTAGGGAACTGCTATTTTGGGACCTGAAAATGTGTTGGCGTCATTACCTCCGGAATGACAAGGGGAACATTTTCTTGCTCTGCTGCAAAGTCAACTGACGCACCAGTTGAGATTTTTTTAGCCGGGAATGCCCAAAGTCGGAAAATGTGCCATGTGGCACTCTGTGAGCATTCTGCTACTCCTACCAGAGAGGGGGCGCCTCAAATGAGAGAGGAGGCTGATTTTCAGATTTTTTCACAGGTTAAGAGCTATGGAGTGCTTGCTTTCCCTCTTATGCACAATGCGGTGCCAGGAGTGATGCCCTGCACGCTACGCACTGCCCTCTCTCTCCCCTTTGGCAGTATGTTATGCCCCTCTAGTGGGCTCTTCATTTGACCAATGTACAGTTGTGTGGGTTCATGCGCGATTGCCGAGGCAAGAGCCTCTTGCACAGGTACTGGATTAGCTAGCGGCTAATCCCCCCCCCGCAGGTACAGGTGAATTCGGAGAGGTTTCACGCCAGAAATCTCGTCCGATTCAAAGGGCAAGTAGCCCTACAGGTGCGGGAGCTCGAGGACTTGCTACGGATGCGACCGGCACACGAAACGGAGCCCGAAACAGTAAATTACAGCCTGCTGTGTATTCTTGCAGGTTTAGGGTTTTGGCCCTAAACGGACCCTAATACCCTTAGGAGGTTCGGGGACGCAAGGGGACCGCTCTACAGCCAATCTGACGCATTTTCGGGGCTGAAAACAGAGAATTCAGCGTGCTGCAGATTCTCGCCAGGTCTTGCAAAGTGCCCGTGTGCGTCGGGAAAGTCACTCAATGCGTGGGAATACTGACTGTGAAGGGTCCTAGTACAGTTATGCTGCCGAAATCAGCCCGGAACAGTTGAAATTCAGCCAAGTTTGTGCGGGGCAGCTGGTAGGAATCCACAGCGTTTATTCCCTCTTTGGAAGAATAAAGAAATACCGAAAGGGGCGCCTAAGTTAGGGGCTAATCTGGTGTCGGTCTTCTCATACAGGTGCATTCTAGCATCTGTATCCCATTCCCCTCTCTTGTGTCACTATAGCGCAGGTATAATAGACGACTAATAATGGGTGAAAGCTAAATCAAGGTTTAAAGTAAAGTCTACCGCCCTTTTTGGATTGAACAAGCCGGTTTCAAAAACAGTCCCGAAATTCAGCGATTAGAAGATCTCAGATTTCAGCCATCGTCGTCGTCGTCGTCATCGGCATAGACCAAGTTGCATAGTCCATTGCATACGCATTGTACACCTTTGTGCAATCAAAGAATAGACCACTCTCGCCGACGAGAGTGGGGCCTTCGGAGGAGGGTTTTACAACCTCTCGGGTGTCATATCCCTTCTCTCTCCTTCTCTCAGTCTCATTCACTTGCACGCACAAGATCCACTCACTTTGTTCGTGATCACAGCACTCTCTATAAGACGGAAAGCTCTCTCTTTCCCTAAGAACTAAAAGGAACCTTGAGCAATAAAGATCACTAATCTTGAGAAAATACAACATTCATTCCGCTGCACCTTACATTCCTTTTGGCCGAGCTAACATTGCTCCCATCGCCAGTCCCGAAGCATCCACATGTACATGGAAAATGACATCCCAATCCGGTTGTCGAAGAACTAGTTTACTGATGATGGTATTCTTTAATTTCTGAAAACTTTCTTGACATTCAACAGTCCAACTGAACTTGCTGTTTTTCTTTGTAAGCTCATACAATGATAATGCTCGGGAAGCAAACTTGTGCACAAACCTTCTGTAAAAATTAATATATCCAAGAAAAGAACTTAATTCTAAAGCATTTCTAGGCGCCTTGGCCTGTTGAACGCACTGGATCTTGTCATTGGCCATTTCTATTCCATTTCTGGACACCACATGTCCCAGTAGCTGTCCTTTCCATACTAAGAAAACAGATTTGAATGGATTCAGACAAATCCGCTTTTCCTGACAGCGCTTAAAAACCATCTCCAGAAATAGTAAATGCTTTTCCTCTGTGGAATATACAGTGAAGTCATCCATGAATATGGCGAGGAATTGATGAAGAAATTCACTGAAGATTTCCATCATACATCTTTGAAAAGTGGTCGGTGCATTGCAAAGGCCAAATGGCATTACCAGATACATAAATGCTCCCCACTCCGTAATAAAAGAGGTCTTTCCTCGATCCTCCGGAGCAATTTGTAACTGGTTCTAACCACTATACCCATCCATTGTTGGGGTATAAAGCCCAATGTGGTCGCCCAGGTAAGTGGGCGGGCCGCCAGGTATGTACACATATTCTTTTGTAAAAACCTAATAAGAACTCACTCTGCTCTACACATTACAGTAGAGCGAGTTCACCATATCGTTGTGCTCTTCTTCTCGCACTCTCTCTCGCGTCGCACTTCCGCTCGTACTCCTTCAACTGGTATCAGAGCTCAGATCGAGGCTCGGGGCAACACTGCAGGAGGCTAGAGTCACCAACTCAGATTGGAGTGAAATTCGACAGGCGAAGACACGGCCCCAAATCTCGTGGGCACCGTTCGGCTTCGACAAAGGTCTGCGCAGGCCATTTTCGACTACGTGGTCTCGACGGGTGCAGATCCGACTCTGCAAATTTGGGGTTTTCGGCCTACGACTGCAGGTGCTGAGGATATCGACACTCCCAGAGTGCTGATTTGTGGCTGTCTACACATCGAAGGACGGCTCACAGTTCTTGGAGGCGTGTCACATACAACACGGGTGCATCTACACACAGACTGTAGGCGACATCCACTAGTTCATCAGGTAGCTTGTGTTTGCTGCTTGATATTCCAGATTTCATCCTGACATTGCAGGTACTTCCACATGGGATGTATTGTCAGAGATGATGTATGTTTGTTAAGGGTTTGCTGACTGTGCGTCACGCAGCAAACAACCGCCGCAGCGGTTACATCATACAGTGGGAAATTTGTGGATGTATGACTTTGTGGGAAGTCTATGTACTGTCAGATTTACTGCAGCCTTTGTTGAGGGTCGAGTGAGGTTTTATTGAGCTGGGGGATTCTCGAATGTTGAGATCCTTTCCGTGATACAGGTCTTGGAGCGATCCCTCGAGCACCCTTAGATAGGCAGCTAGGATGTATTGACTGTGAGTTAGACAGTTGGGATTGCATCTTTGCTTTATTGCCGTTGAGGCATTGTCGCAGTCTATGCTTACAGGACAGTGACAGGACAGTCAGAGACAGTACAGGTGCAGGACACGTTTACCCACAATTTACAGTGTTAGAGAGACAGTGGTTTTTTGAGCTATTTTTTGGTCTGTTTTTAGTACACCAGAGCCATTTTACAAAGGAGACTCTGCCGAAATTTATGCAGAATCTGAAGCTTTCTTGGTTCATTTGACAGGTTGATATTGGTTCAGAGGTCAGTTTACAGGGGAAACTCTGCCGAATTTTTCCCGGAAAAGTAAACCATTGTGAAGCGTAGCTATGGCTGGATCACAGGACACTGCTCTTTACAATATCAAGAAGCTGGATGGAACCAAGTTCCCATTGTGGAAGAAGCAGATTTAGCACGTGTTGGTACAAAAGAAGCAGATAAAACCTATAAAGCTCAAGGGGATAAAACCAGAAGATATGGACGAAGATGAATGGAGCGAAATGGATGAATTGGCACTTTCTACCATTATGCTGACTTTGGCAGAAAGCGTTTACTTCAATGTAGCAAACGAGATTTCGGCTTATCAAGCATGGTTAAAGCTGAGTGATCTTTATGAGAAGCAGAGTGCAGCTTCACAGGTATACTGGCTTAAGAAGCTTGTTGACTTGAAGATGAAAGAAGAGACACCTATGTCCAATCATCTGAATGAATTCAACACAATCTACAGTCAGTTGTCAGCTCAAGGTGTCAAGTTTGATGAACCTGTTAGAGCTATGTTCCTGTTGATCACATTGCCGGAAAGTTGGGACACTTTTCGCACAGCTTTGAGTAATTCTGCACCTCCAGATGGTTTGAACATAGCAGGTGTAGAAGGAAGTCTGCTTACTGAAGAAACCAATAGAAAGACAATGGACAAAGGCAAAGGAACAGCCTTAGTTGTCAGGGGAAGGACCAAAGAAAAGTACAAAGGTGGAAAGAGGAATCAGTCTCGTAGCAAGTCCCGCAGTGCTAAAGGCAAGAGTGACATAGAATGCTACCATTGTGGCAAGAAGGGTCACATGAAAAGAGACTGCAGAGAATGGAAAGCAGAAAAAGGCAAAGAGAAAGCTGAAGACCATGGTGAGAAGAACAAGTCCTCATTGAAGATTCAAGAAATAAATGTGACAAACACTGTTGCAGAGGATGACAGTCTAGTGTCAGGAGACATCTACTTCTTGAAGAATACAATGGACTCAGCTCTTCTTATAGCATCTGATGGAAATGCACTGAGTGACTGGATTATAGACTCAGGAGCATCACTTCATGTGTCTCCAAACAAGGAGTGGTGTACCTCTTATGTGACCACTAAAGATCATGTTCGGCTAGGCAATGGGCAGACATGTGAGATCTTAGGTGTTGGAGATGTTCAATTGAAGTTTCAGAATGGCTCTTCTTTCACGCTGAAGAATGTGAGACATGTTCCCGCAATTACAAAGAGCTTGATCAGCACAGGTTTACTTGATGATGCTGGCTACGTCACCACTTTTGGACAGAACATGTGGAAGATATCCAAGGGTTCTATGACAGTAGCACATGGAGTAAAGTCTGGAGGACTTTACATGATTTATGTATCAAATGTCTCTAAAAATGTAATCAATGTAACCGAGCAGCCGAACGTTTCTTTGTGGCATAGCCGGTTAGGACATATGTCCAAGAAGGGAATGGAAATCTTGTCTCGTTCTGGTTATTTGCCTGGCTTTTCATTTAATGATTTTGAATTCTGTGAACATTGTCTGTATGGTAAGCAAACACAGCAGCCACATAAGCATAGAAGCAGTAGAAGAGATACACAGTTGGCACTTGTTCATAGTGATTTGTGTGGACCTATGCCTAACCTATCTCTAGGGGGAGCTTCTTACTTTATGACATTTATAGATGATTACTCGAGGAAAGTATGGGTTTACTTTCTCAAGCACAAGGATGAAGCGTTTAGTGTTTTCAAAACGTTTGTGACACTTGTGGAGAATCAGAGTGGCAAGAAGCTTAAATGCTTACGCACTGACAATGGTGGAGAGTATGTTTCAAAGGCCTTTCAGGACTTTTGTGAGTCAAAAGGTATAAAACGTGAACTTACTGCTACTTACAATCCTCCTCAAAATGGTGTTGCTGAGAGGATGAATAGGACCATACAAGAGAAGGTCAGAAGTATGTTGTCTAATGCACATCTGCCAAATGGGTTTTGGGCTAAAGCTGTATCAACAGCTGTTCATCTTGTAAATAGATCTCCTAGCAAGGTTTTGCAGAAGCATTCAGTGCCAGAGATGGTATGGTCAGGCAAAATGCCCTCATACAAGCATCTCAGAGTCTTAGGCTGTGAGGCATATACTCACGTTCCAAAGGAATTTAGGAACAAACTTGAGCCAAAGAGTAGAAAGTGCATCTTTCTAGGCTATGGTAATTCTGGTGAGATGGGGTACAGACTTTGGGATCCCGAATCCAGAAAGGTTGTCCGCAGCAATGATGTTCACTTTAATGAATCCAAATATCATTCTAAACCAGAGAGGGTTGAGGAGATTAGAAGAGTTGTCTTCCAAGAAGATGGACCTGCACATGCAAGACAAAATGTCAGGGCTCAAGAGGAGCAAGGACAGGATAGAGTGGAACCACAGGTTGTGGCTGAGCTTGAGCCACCTATTGTGCGTAGATCTGGACGTGTCACGCGAACTCCTGATAGGTTTGTTCCATCTATGAACTGTCATGTTGACTGATTGCAATGAGCCTTCATGTTACAAGGAAGCAGTGCAAATGAAGGACTCCGGAATTGGCAATTGGCCATGCAGTCAGAGATGACAGCTCTGCATAAAAACCAGACATGGAAGCTAGTTAAATTACCACGGGGCAAAAAGACTCTACCCTGTAAATGGGTTTACAGGTATAAGATCACCGCTCATGATAGTCAGCCAAAGTACAAAGCAAGGCTTGTTGCCAAGGGCTTTAAGCAAGAACAAGGCATTGACTTTGATGAAGTCTTCTCTCCGGTGGTCAAGATGACTACATTGAGATGCTTTCTTGCATTGGTTGCCATATTAGATTTGGTGTTGCACCAAATGGATGTCAAGACAGCGTTCTTGCATGGTGATTTAGATGTGGAAATTTACATGCAGCAGCCAGAAGGGTTTGTTGAGAAAGGCAAGGAACATTGGGTATGCCAGTTGTTAAAGAGTCTTTATGGCTTAAAACAATCACCGAGGGCATGGTACCATAAATTCCACAAGTTTATGCTTTCTCAAGGCTACAAACGTAGTGAGTTCGATCACTGTCTATATACAAAGAAGGCTAAGGATGGCAGTTGGTTGATCCTTATTTTGTATGTGGATGACATGTTGATTGCTGGCAAGCACTTGGAAGAAATTTCAGCTTTGAAGTCAAAGATGGCAAAATCGTTTGACATAAAGACATGGGTGAGGCAAGTCATATACTTGGTATGCGCATTGAGAGAGACAGATCAAAGAAGTTGATTTGGTTATCTCAAACAGAGTATATTGACAAGGTTTTGCAACGTTTCAATATGGAGAAGGGAAAGGCATTGAGTGTTCCATTGCCACCATATGTGAAACTTAGCAAACAAGATTGTCCTGTGTCTGAGGAAGAACAGGCTGAAATGGATAAGATTCCATATGCGTCTGCAGTGGGTAGTTTGATGTATGCAATGATTGCTACTCGCCCAGACATTGCATTTACAGTGGGAGTAGTAAGTCGATACATGTCAAACCCAGGCAAGAAACATTGGAAAGCAGTGAAAGGAATATTGAGATACCTGAAAGCTACAAAGAGTATGCGTATATGCTATGGGAGTCAGGAGCTAAGTGTAAAGGGTTTTACAGACTCAGATTATGCAGGTGACTTAGACAACCGAAGGTCTACGTCAGGGTATGTCTTTACATTGGCTGGTGGAGCAGTATCATGGCGTTCTAGATTACAAGATTGTGTTACTCAGTCTACTACAGAGGCTGAATATGTTGCAGCATCAGAGGCATGCAAAGAATCAATTTGGCTTAATCGACTAGTAACAGATTTGGGAATCAAAGAAGAGATGCCTGTGTTATATTGTGATAGTCAAAGTGCTATACAATTGGCTCGCAATCCAGTTTATCACTCAAACACAAAGCATGTGGATGTGAAGTATCATTTCATCAGGGAAATGCTCGAGGATAAGCAACTTCAGCTTGTCAAAGTTCACACCACAAAAAATCCTGTTGATCTACTTACAAAAGGACTTCCCTCAGAGAGCTTTGCGCATTTTCGCAAGCAGTTAAGTGTAGGGTAGTACATCACTTCTCTACATCTCTTGTATATTAACTTGTATAGTAGCTTCTCTCACACTTAAAGTACCACATTGGACTTTAAGTGGGAGGTTGTTAGGGTATAAAGCCCAATGTGGTCGCACAGGTAAGTGGGCGGGCCGCCAAGTATGTACACATATTCTTTTGTAAAAACCTAATAAGAACTCACTATGCTCTACACATTACAGTAGAGCGAGTTCACCATATCGTCGTGCTCTTCTTCTCGCACTCTCTCTCGCGTCGCACTTCCGCTCATACTCCTTCATCCATAAAGCTATACATCTCATATCCTGCAATTTCATCAAGTAACATATCTGTGAAGGGTAATGGAAATAGATCCTTGATGGTTTGAGCATTCAGTTTCCTATAATCTACACATACTCTCAGCTTCCCATTCTTCTTAGGCACAACCACAATAGAAAACAACCAAACACTAATGGCTCCTTCAGTAATGAACCCAGCTTTTAGAAGGTTTTCAATGTCTTCCTTGACCTTCTAAGCATAATTCGGATTCATTCGATAGCGCTGCAGTCGTACTGGCCTAGCATCGGGTTTTAGTGGTATTCGATGTTGACAGACCTCTGGATCGACTCCTTTGAGATCAATATGTTCCCATGCGAACACGTCTTTATAGTGCTGGAACATATGTCGTGCCTTCTCTTTCATCGTAGATTCAGATGTTTATTAACCTTGATCATTCTAGGGTTTTCTTCAGACCCCAAATTCTATTCCTCTATCTCCTAATCATCTGGAAGCAACCAATTAGGCCCTCCACCCTTTCTCTTGGTTGACTCCCCAGCATAATCCCAGGACGATCCTCTGAGCTCTGAATTACTATTCTGATTTCCAGTAGCTTCTCCAGAGTGTGCCGGTTCTACTGGCGTGCTGAAATCAACTTGTTCTTCTGGCCTTCCAGTTAACCGAAATGGACGTTCTTCTGAATTCAGTTCAGTGAATTGGTCTGGAAATTGTTTCTTTTGTTTTTCAGCTTCATCTTTGTTTAGTAGAACTGCATTGAGATCTATCTCTGTTAATGAAAAATATTCATAGCTGCTAACATTCTCTCAATTTTCTTCACCTTGTACTTCTGGCAAAGCTCTTTGGGTCTCAGTTCTTTTATCCAACTTCTAGTGTTATTCATCTGAATTTGGATTCTGCCACTAGCCCCTTGTATTGTCCAAGTCTGATTAGCGTAGTCGTGAACAGCCTGTGCCGTTCGCAGCCATGGGCGTCCCAGTAGCATCCCATACGCTCCTTGCACATCCAGTACTAGGAAACTAGCTTTGAACTTTTCTTTTCCCACTCGTATCTGCATATTCTCTACCATTCCGATTGCCTGCATCACTCGATGATCCGCCATTCGGACTTTGAAAGGTGCTGGTTTCAGGTTAGTAATTCCCATTTTTTGCTGAAGATGTACTCCCAGAATGTTTACCCTTGCTCCTCCATCTAGTATGACGCTTGATAGTGGTTCCCACTGTTTCCGAACTTTGTAGTCCACCTGAATCACCGGCACTTCATTATCTCTGACATCTGTCAAGTCGACTGATCTGGCCTCCGTCTCGGCCTTCATTCGCTGTCTGATGAATTTCGTTGCTTCAGGCAAAGTTCTTCTAATGTCTTCTAACTCCACAGTGAGTTTCTGAATTCTGTCACAAATTTGACATGAATTTCCTCTTTCTCATGATCAGAGTTGTTGTCAGAACTTGAAGAACTGGTAGTATCTTCACAATACCATTCCTTTAGTTCAGTGCTTTCAACTCCTTTAGCAGTTCCCAACTCTTCCATCAACCCTTGTACTGCAGCCAACATGGTCTCAGGCATCCCAGGCTTCGACTGATTTAGTTGTGCTGTCTCAGAAAACTAGGTAGGTATCTTAAGAATGACCCGAACATCAGAACTCTTTGGCTGCTCTGGCAACTTCTTGGCTAAATCCTCTGTGATTTTCGCCGCTAGTTCCCTTTGCTCCTACCATTCATCAACCACCTTTTCTTTACCCTTTGCCTTCCATACCTCTCTCTGCTGAGTCCATTTGCTACTTTCAGGAGTGACTGGTTTTGCTGGATTTTTTGGAATTTCCTTAATCACCACCCCTTTACTTCGTGTAACTGCTCGTACAGGAACTGGTTCTGGAACCTTCGTCTCAGTATCCACAGCCCCAGGTGTTTCTGGACACTGAGCCGCGAAATGCCCATACTTACCGCATGTATAGCAATTCAGGCTTCGATTCTGAAAATTACCGCGACCTCGGCCCCTGCTAGCACCCGCTTGGTATCTACCGCGCCCTGCCCTACTACCACTGACACCTGGTTTCTCTTCTTGAGAAGCACTGGTAGTTTTCACTCTTACTCGTTCAGCATTGGTGAATGCCACCACTGACAAATCTTTTCCCTTCTTAAAAAGATGAATTCGAATACCACAGTTGTTTTATAGGCTTTGCAATAAGTGCATTGTGGGCATTCGTTTGAAACATGGTCTTTAGATTTACACTTTGAACACCAGGTTTCCATTCTTCTTACCGGCTGTCTGGTCTGGCTAATTTCAGCAATTTGCCGGGCCATCTCTTCAATCTTCCTAGACCAAGATCCCTTCTTAATCTTGTCTTTGGTCCTTTCATCTGAGCTACTTTCAGAACTACTGGAGGCTCTATTGGACTCAGAATCTTCAGTAGAAGTGTTGCTACTACTGGACCTCCTCTTCTTATGACTCTTTTCCTTCTTAGCTTGTTGTTATAGCTTCAAGGCTCGCTGCACCAAATCATTAAATTTCTTGGTTGGTGCCGGCACCTCCTGTTCCCTAAGCTTCTTACTGCGAAAACCATTCAAAAACCATGCTCCCAACCGCTTTTCGGATGGTGGTTCCTGCAGTTGTTTCGTTAGTTCTTTGATTTTCTCAACATAACTTCTTACTGACAATTTTCTCTGCTTTGTCTTATCCAACTAACAGAGTATATCCTCATCCCCTCTGTTATCTGACTATTCCAGTCAGAAAGCTTTAAGCAGTTTATTATATGATCTGAGTTGACAAGCCGAGTAATGGTAGTACTATTTCCTTGCTACCTCCTTTAATGTTTGCGGAAAGTATTCTCCCCAGTCATCTTCATCAATATTTTTTAACTAAGCATACTGCTCAAAAGCTTGGATATGAACATCCGGGTCATCCTTCTTTTCCCCTTTGAACACAGGAAAAGAAATTTTCAATGAAGATGTGTGTGTAACCAAATCTATCAGCCTCATTTCTTCCTCTTCTCACCTTGGGATCCTGACTCCTTTTTGAAGCTTTCTTATAATGGTCTGTGTCTGCATCCCAATTAATTTCTGCCTCCATCTCAGTTGTTGTTTCCTTCCTAGCTTTTCTACTGGAACTATGACGACTTCCTTTACTGCCTTTGGCTCCTTTGTCTCCCTGTGTGGTCCGAGAACTCTTGGCCTTGCGTTCTTCCCTTTCAGCCCTGCGTCTTTTGGACTGACTAGAATGCTGAGAGTCCTGTGCCTCATCAACATGATTGTGCTCCTCCTGAGCCTCAGTGTCAGTTACTTGTTCATCCTTGGGATCACAATCTCTTTCTGACTCCTCAGGGATAGGGTCAACGCAATAGGATGGTTTCCGGCCACGACTAGGTTTGGGTGTCATTACTGCAGCTGAAAACTCAAACTAGGAGAGGAGTCTGCTGGTCAACGAGCAACAACTCTAGCCACCATGATCGCCAAAATGGAATTGGAGCTGATCTCTTTAGATAGCTTATTCCAGTGTTTACAGCTACCGGTGATTCAGTAGTTCAATCAGTAGAACTGGAGGAAAAGATAGAAACTGAACTAGAACAGTTACATGAACTGGAATACATCTATTGAGAAAGAGACAACTGAATGACTGGAATTAGTGTTCAAATTCAGTTTAGATTCAGATTCAGATTCAGAAGGAATGGATACAAAGTATATCTGGCTGAAGTATACTCGACTATTGTATTAGAGATTACAAAGTAAGAGTACAAGTGAGAATAATGTAGCTCGGAACAGCTTCAAGACTACAACCACACAGCTAAGAGTAGGAAGTCAAAAGATAAAACAACCCAAAAGTACAGTCAACCCGATTATAATGTAATGGGTCCTATTTATAGCCTCTTGGAGTTACTGTGGTAACCGTCATGGTAATTACTGACTGGTCCGCTGCCCGGCTTTCAGGAACTGGTTCCCACCTAGTGAAACTGCCTCCGCCATCTACACGGCACTTCAGTTTGAGCTATCCTCCACCAGCAGGATGATAGTGATGTAGGGGGGTCGACCTACAATCCAGCCTGCTACAGAGCTTACGTCACAGGACTGGTGCAGTCAGAGAGAGGAGTGTTGGGAGCTCATCTGCGGCCTAACACTTTGGTTCATCTGGCGGGCCTGCTACTTCCGCATCTTCGAGGCTTGCCCTATACCACCAGCAAAGACTGTTCGGGATTTTTGGCTAGAGTTGATCCATACTCTCAAAGGACACTTCGAGAGACTCCAGGGCAGCTCCGACCGCATGAGGGAGCGCAGAGAGGCTTTTCTTCGACTCTGGCGTCTTGGGCCTTTCTTCACCATGGTCCAGGGTGTGCTCAGATGGCACTACCGTCCACCTGTGTGGCTTTTCCCTCCTCCAATCTCTTGATTTAGTCTCATTGTACATATGTTGTTTTTTCATTGGGAGAGTCTCCCCGTCATGTTTGTTGTAGCCCTCTCTTGTAGAGGTCGTTGTAGCCCTATGGGCAGCTTCATTAACTGTTAGAAGGATCTTTTCTTGGGGGGGGGAGGGGGGGGGGGGGGGGGGGGGGGGGAAAGGTCATGGTAGAAAGTCATGTCCCACCGTATGCAGGGCATCGTGGAATTGATGCGACAGTAAGAGCGGTAGAGACATTCTTTTACTGGCCTACTTTGAGGAGAGATGTGGATGCCTTTGTGCACGTGATTTGCCAAAAGGTCAAATTTGACAAGCAAAAGGCACCAGGGTTGTTACAGCCACTGCCAATTCCGGATAAGCCATGGGAAAGCATTGTTATAGATTTTATCTTTGATCTTCCAAGAACGTCGACAGGGAATGATGGTATATGGACCATTATCTGTAGACTCAGCAAACAGGCCCATTTCATTCCTGTCAAGAAGAAGATAAAATCTGATCAGATGGCACGGCTAATCATGTACAATGTGTTTAAGTATCATGGCATGCCACAGTCGATTGTCAATGATCGTGATCCTCGCATGACGAGTTTGTTTTGGAGAGGATTGTTTGAGAACATGGGCACTACACTAAAGTTCTCATCTTCATTTCATCCACAAACTGATGGACAGTCAGAAGAGGCTAATTCTATTGTCTTGGATCTGCTGAAATGTTATGTGTCAGATAATAAGGGCAAGTGGGAACAGTATTTGCCTATGCGTGAGTATGCGTACAACAATACGGTGCATTTGTTCACAGGCAAGGCACCTTTTGAGATTGTTGAAGGTGGAAAAAAGGTTCCTCCCATTTTGCATACAAAGGACAAGATTTTTGAGGCATATCGATATGTTGAGAACATGGATGAAATGTATAAGAAAATCAAAATTTCCTTGGAGAAGACTCGAGCAAAGTACCAACGTGAACTGTTATTTCACCTGGTGATTTGGTTCTATTGAGGTTTGAAAAGGCAAGGTTCAAGAGGGCAAGGAACAATTGTTTCCTAAGCTCAGTATGCATTACTATGGGCCTTTTCAAGTGCTTGATAAGATCAGCGATGTTGCTTATAGGCTGAAATTGCCTGACACTTGGAAGATTCATAATGCCTTTCATGTGAGTCTTCTAAGACCCTTTGTGGGTGATGTGCCAGAAGATATGCCACAAGATATGCCACAGGAGGATCAGCTAGAAATCGATGAACTAGATGAGATCTTGATACCTCAGTAGATTTTGGCACATAAAGAAAGAAAAGTTAAGGGACAAGTTGCAAGACACTATTTGGTGAAGTTCAAAAACTATCCACCTATGGATGCAAAGTGGATGGAAGAGCATGAACTGTCAGAGTCACCATGTCATAAGACGGGCACCACGTGCCAATAGAAAAGAACAGACTGAACAGACTTTTAACACTTCAATAACAACTGAACTGACAGAGAGAGACGACACGCGACACGGAGTGGCGGAATTCCACCCCAGAGAGTATTGGCCCCAAAGCTTGGCGCCCCTTTCACCCCAGAGAGTATTGGGCCCAAAGCTTGGCGCCCCTTTCGGTATTTCTTTATATTGCATCAACACAGCACAAGCCGGTACTCCAGACTCTGCACCTTCTCCAGGAAGCATGCCAGAGAATGAGCTCTAACCTCATATTTAAAGACCCTTGGCCTAAAAAGCAATTACAGTGAAAAGCCTTCAAAACTCAAAAGCTGTTGGATCAAAAAACAATGCCAAAAGCTGCCAACGTAAATCACGGAAATCCATACAGCCTACCACGTCATCAGCCAGCGCAAAACACGAGAATCCGTACAGCCTGCCGCGTCATCATGTCAGCGCAAATTTCGAAAATCTGTCTGTTGACCTCAGGGTTAGGGTTAGGGTTAGGGTTTTTGCAGTTTTAGGGTTAGGGCTTCCAAAATAAGGGTTTGCAGGTTTTAGGGTTAGGGTTTCCAAAATTAGGGTTTCAGCACTTGGGGTTTTTGGCAAAAATTAGGGTTAGGGTTTCTACTCTCGGGCAGCCACGTCATATGTAAGTTGGCTCCATTCTTTAGGCTTTGACACGTCAACAGTTTGTTACATCTCCCCTTCTTAAAAGAGAGTAATCGTCCGCGATTACTGCATATCTGCAAAACAACTCAAGTTAGCTCAAAAATTTCCGAGGGACATTCCAAGGGACAATCACTTGATCAAGGAGTTAGCTTCTCCTTTCAACTGTTTTGATCAAGGAGTTAGCTTCTCCTTTCGACTGTTTTGATCAAGGAGTGAGCTTCTCCTTTCTCCAAATCGGAACTCTTGATATTCCGGCATAGTTAAATTAGCCATCACATCCAGACCGTATTGATCTTCCACGGGTGTCTTGATGCACTAAAATTACATACCCACGCAGTCTCATCCAATTAGGAATATTCAGTAGTTGGCACATCACAAATGCTTACATATGCATGTTACAAGACATAGAAACATAAAGGCGCCGATGAACACTCCTCCCGCATAACCTAACAAGGTCCGGGCCAGAGATATTCAACGACTCCCTCATCACTCCTCCCGCATAACCTAAAAAGATCCGGGCCGGGAGATATAGAGGCCTTTTACAACCAAACGCCCCCCAGACCGCAGCCTGCGTCGTTTGGAGGTGCTGAGAGTAACCACTACTCAGACTTCTTAATACTCCTCCTGCATAACCATCCAGGTCCGGGCCGAGAGTCACAACAACAATTATTTTACAAGCATACAACCAAACGCTCCCCAGGCATCGGTCTGCGTCGTTCGGAGGTTTTCAAACATACAACGAAACGCTCCCCAAGCATCGGCCTGCGTCGTTCCGAGGTTTAAACAATATCAAAACAGTATTTCTCACTTCTCCACCTGGGAGTAAAATCACCAATCATTGAAACCAGTATCAAACCAGAGTCAAACAATTCAAATCGGCACCAAGACAGGTTTAAAACAGATAGCATCCATTTCAAACAAATTCCAAACAGGATCACCAAACAAGTTCTCAAACAGATTTGAAACTTAAAAAAGCAATCTCGACATCAGTCGAGCTCGAAAAGTCGATTGACTTTCCATCTTGAAACCTGCACCAAAAATTAGGGTTAGGTTCCTTCCATGAGGTCGTAGCCGAGCACAGCATGGTCCATCAGCTCTTGGACAGACAGTGTTTCTTTGGCGACGATGGTAGTCCCAAGAGATAGCAATCACACCGGACCTCCAAGGTCATCTTCTCGTGAAGAGACATCTACTAAGAGATGTCGAGAAGATTTCAAGTTATAATCTGCTAGGGTTTCCATGGCAAGCATTTCAGGATACCCCACTCTGCCAGAAGTTGCACTTTGAAGGAAGATGTCAGAAACCATATAACTTCGAGCAAAAAATACCTTGAAAGCTTGCCAAGTACTTGGAGTATGTTGCTTGGTAGCTTAGACATCAACATCTGCATGGCACTGCTTCTGAGAAAAAAACAGTGACTTGAAACAAATCTGGATCCTTCTGCAAGTGATCTTAATTGGCTTATGCCCTGTAAGACACTGCGATGAAGACGGGAGCGCGCCCGATGCGCGATGAAGTAAGGGTGGGAGTGGCTAATAAGCCCGGGGCCGGAGCACGAAGATACCTCAAATAAAATTCCAAAAGCTCTGCTCTTTTGTAGGACCGGTATGCTTTCAGAAAAGCACACGCCTGATGCTTTGATACCACTGTCACAAGACGGGCATTACGTGCAAATAGAAAAGAACAGACTGAACAGACTTTTAACACTTCGATAACAATTGAACTGAAAGAGAGAGACGACACACGACACGGAGTAGCGGAATTCCACCCCAGAGAGTATTGGCCCCAAACCTTGGCGGCCCTTTCGGTATTTCTTTATATTGCATCAACACAGTACAAGCCGGTACTCCAGACTCTGCACCTTCTCCAGGAAGCATGCCAGAGAATGAGCCCTAACCTCATATTTAAAGGTCCTTGGCCTAAAAAGCAATTACAGTGAAAAGCCTTCAAAACTCAAAAGCTCCTGGTCCAAAAAGCAATGCCAAAAGCTACCAACGTAAATCACGGAAATCCGTACAACCTGCCACGTCATCAACCAGCGCAAAACACGGAAATCCGTACAGCCTGCCACGTCATCATGTAATCTATCTACTGTCCTTAGGGTTAGGGTTAGGGTTAGGGTTAGGGTTTTTGCAGTTTTAGGGTTAGGGTTTCCAAAATTAGGGTTTGCAAGTTTTAGGGTTAGGGTTTCTAAAATTAGGGTTTCAATAGTTAGGGTTTCTGGCAAAAATTAGGGTTAGGCTTTCTGCTCTCGAGCAACCATGTCATCTGTAAGTTGGCTCCATTCTTTAGGCTTCGACACGTCAGCAGTTTGTTACACACCAAATGTATTGCAGCTTTACTTTGAGGCCTTTGGGTTACAACCTACGTATGCCCCTACCCAACGTGTGCAAAGGAGGGGTAATGATGGAGCTAGCACATCAAATGTACATACGGATTCAGTGCCATAGAAGTGTGCACCGCTCTTCAAGTGTTAAAGGTATTATGCTCACTTCTATCATAGATGGAAATGAACAAAATATGAAGGTCTCATTAAGTTTGCATCTATGTGTTATGACCTTTCTTGCGGGTACATGCGATGATAAAAGGGTGCTAATAACACAAGATCGTCATATATGGCATGCAATCGAGGACGTTTGCGATTTCAAGAGGGGGGTATGTCACGAGGACGTGGCAACCACTAACCTTAGTTGTTGGTTTCCTTCCCTTGATTTTTATTTAATTTTTGGGACCCTCTTTTTGAAGTCACAAATGACCGGACATTGTATGGCCAGTGTGAAACGGCCGACGGCCGAGAGTTTCACCCGCAAACGGAAAGGCCTTGCCGCCATGAGTTGGTCGGGCTGACTGGCACTCGAATCCGAGCAGTAAAAGTATGTCTAGGCTTAGTTCAAAGTCATTTAGGCCCCCTCTCTACACTTACAAGTCGGTGGGTACTAGGAAATTAACTCAAAAGAGGTAAAGTGGACACTTGGTGGCTACAAATGATTTTGCCAAGTCTGCATGAAGAGGCGACGCCCAAAATGAGAGGGGGCTGATTTTTGCCCATAAGTGACTACTGAGTGTGGGTGAATAGTGGGTGCACGTTTCACAGCTTTAATGAAAAGCTTGCTTTCTCCATTGTCTTATGTAGCGCGATGATTCCGCTCTCGTGCATATCTCTCCCCCTTTGAATACAGAAACATGATGCCCCACTCAAGGGCTTTTCATCTGTATGTACACTTGTGTGGGTTCATGCGCGATTGCCGAGGCAAGAGCCTCTTGCACAGGTACTGGATTAGCTAGTTGCTGATCCCCCGCAGATACAGGAGAATTCGGAGAGATTTCATACAAGAAATCTCATCCGATTCAAACGGCAAGTAGCCCTACAGGTGCGGGAGCTCAAGAGCTTGCTACGGATGCGAACCGCACGTGAAATGGAGCCCGAAACAGTAAATTACAGCCTGCTGTGTATTTTTGCAGGTTTAGGGTTTTGGCCCTAATCAATCCCTAATACCCCTAGGAGGTCCTAGGAAGCGAGGGGATCGCTGTACACGCGATCTGGTGTATTTCCGGGGCAGAAAACAGAGAATTCAGCGTGCTGCAGATTCTCGCCAGGTTTGGGGAAGTGCCCGTATGCGCCAGGAAAGTCATCCAACGTGTGGGAATTTTGTCTGTGAAGTTTCCTAGTAAGGTTATACTACCGAAATCAAGCCAGAACAGGTCTTTTTCAGCCCGGATTATGTGGGACAGCTCGTAGGAAATTGCAGGTTTTATTCCCTTTTTGATAAGAATAAAGAAATATGCCTGTCTTTGGGGCCAACAAGTTGTCGGGTCTGCTTGGAGCGCTCTAGCTTCCCAGCCGTGTTCATTTCGAGTGTTAATTCCAGTCACAGGTTTTATTTGCGAAGTTTCTCTGTGTCCTAAAGTCTAAAGTAAAGTTTCGGGTGAAAGCCAAAGTCTATCGCCCTACTTGCCCGTTTCAGAACCCCATGGTTTGTACTCAGAGAGGCCACCTGATTGATAGTAGGCCTGATGTTTCTAGTCCCATGGCAGAGGGCCCAGCCCGCACTCTCGGAGACTAGCTTCAGTTTTCAGGGCTGCCTGAGGAGACATAGAACATCCAGTTATGAGGCATGAGAGAGGTGTAGAGCATGTGCCAGGCCATTACAAAGGCTTTACCAGCTAATTGGCTCACCCCTCTAGAGACAACAGCTCCCAGATGGATGGAGCCTTCACGCGACTAGAGGTCCTCATCACAGTTCGTGCTTACTCAGAGGCTGTTCCCCCCATGTTCTTTGAGATTCAGGGAGATGGTCGTCTATACGAAGTCTCAATAGAGGCTCCTCAGGTAGCAAAGTGCTGTTTTCAAAGGATACGTGTAGTGGGCATCTATGGGAGGACTTGTCATAGATCCTGACTCAGTAGATCTTGAGACAGGCCACGGGCGGCTTTGGGCTTGGGAGAGCTGCCCCCTGGCACGAGTCAGTGGGACCCTAGAGAGTGGTTTTGGAGAGACCCCTTCCCTTCAGCCGATCACCTTGGGATCCCCTTCTTTTAGTACACTGTTCGACTAGGGCGACATATACCAGCAGTACGGAGAGAGGCTCGTCCTACTGCAGCACTTCATTGGCAAGAGGAGGGTCTCACAGCTGAGTTCTTGTCAGGTTCTTGGGAGCGGTTGTGGGACTCCAGACAGCAGATGCACACAGCTACAGCAGTGGGGAGCTGGCTAGTACATAGTGGCTTGTCGGTAGCATGTGCAACTTGTGACCATCGTTTGGAGAGTCAGTGTCACTGTCTGTGGGACTTCCCCATGGCACAGCAGGTTTGGCTTCGAGTACTTCGACTGATGCCAGCTCTCTCCACAACGTGACAGTTCACTTGGGGTGCTACTACCTAGTCCACCCTCACGGCTCTGCGCTCCATTTTGAGTTAGCCTCCACCAGCAGGATGATAGTGATTCAAGGCGACCTACACTTCAGCCTGCCACATAGCTCAACCCCAGGAGTGGTGCAGTGAGAGAGAGGTGTGTTGGGAGCTCATTTGTGGCCTGGCACTCTGGTTCATTTGGCGGGCCCGCTGCTTCCGCATCTTCGAGGCTCGCCCTGTCCCACCGATGGAGACTGTTCGTGACTTTTGGTTGGAGCTGATTCATACTCTTAGGGGGTTCAAGAGACTTCAGGGCAGCTTCGACCGAATGCGGGAGCGCAGAGAGGCTTTCCTGCGACTCTAGCGCCTAGGGCCTTTCTTCTCCATGGTCCAAGGTGCACCCAGATGGCTCTTCCCTCCTCCCATTTTGTGATTCAGCCTCATTGTACATATTTTGTTCTCACTGGGAGAATCTCCCCATGCCTTTGATGTAGCCCTCTCTAGTAGAGGTGGTTTGAACTTTGTAGCCCTATGGGCAGTTTTTCTCAACTAATGGAAGGATCTTTTTCCTGGAGGGAAAAAAAAAATTATCTCCTTACCATTCCTCTTCCATAGGCGTGCTTTCTCAAACCAAAGTAGCACCCAATCATTCTCCCTCTACTGCAAGTCGTGTTGATGCTTGTCTGCTGCCTTCTTATGCCTTGCTTGAGACTTCTGTAGAGCCTCATATACCTTAGCATAAGCACTGTCTAGATCCTTTGTGTACTAATTTGCTTCAAAAATCTTGTCCTTAGTGCTCAGAATTGGTAAAGCCTTTGTCACGTCCACATGGCTCGGTGTGCCACGTGCACATGCTTCATCCACTTCCAGAGCCAATTTTGTATCTATCCCTAGATAGGAGTGTCTAGAATCCTAGGAGGCTTAGTACCGGCAATTTTGTGAGCCTGTTCGCAGGATCTCCATGTTCAAATGAGTCCACTAGATTAGGTTTTCAATTTTGGAACCCTCTCGCATAAATGGTTTGTACACGCGTTTTGACAATGTTGTTACACTACAGTGGACATCAAGCATGACATGCATGTAGTTTTAGGTTAGAGGAATCCAACTAGCCATTCCTCGCATCAATCGAATTTCCAGGTGGGTAGATGTGCGACGGTTTCACCCAAAAACCTTACCTAGACAAGTTTATTAATAAATCATTTCAATTGATTTATTTTTAAACTTTGGCTTCCAAGTTTGCCCTACCTTACGTCCTAAAAAGTTCATAAGTAGTATTTTGCCCTTTAATGGAAGCGGATCAGCCAGCATTTTGGGTCATCCTCAGCCAGCGCCGGAGATCAGCCCTAGCATTTTGCACCCAACAGCCCTTGCGTTTTTGCTTCTCTTCGCAAGCCACAAGCCGGATCAGCCCTAGCAGCACAGCGCTTTCAGTTTTCAGCCCTTGCCATCCCCGGAAAATGGTGGATCTGCTGATGCTATCTTCCTTGTTGCAGCCCAGACCTTCGGCAGCCCATTGAGCCTGTTCTCGGGCCTCGGCCACTTCCTCGCCACATCAAGTACTCCCATTGTTGTCGATCATCGGCTCCATCATCATTTGCATTTTCAGCCTTGCTTTGCGCATCAAATTGGCTGCATTTTTGCAACCAGTCTTTAGCCCTTCATTCCTCTCACATCGAGAAGCAAATCAGCCCCAGATCTACCCCTTGGTGCCATCAGCAACCCCTCATCGAGACGGATCCAAAGGTGCATCGAATCAGCCCCGAAGGTGCTTCATTTTGAAGAGTTGTCACGGCGACATTCCCCCATTCGAGTCAGTAGAGTCTACATTGAGGTATTGCATGTGTGTGGGGGACCCTTGAGAGGGTTTCTTGGGGTCTCTCTCTCTCTCTCTCTCTCTCTCTCTCTCTCTCTCTCTCTCTCTCTCTCTCTCTCTCTCTCTCTCTCTCGGATAGATCTTTAAGGTCTCTTGGAATAGTTTCCTATGACATTAAAAAATCTCTTCTTCTTCTTCTTCTTCTTCTTCTTCTCCCTCCACATCTCTCTCTCTCTCTCTCTCTCTCTCTCTCTCTCTCTCTCTCTCTCTCTCTCTCTCTCTCATTCTTTCTACAAGGAAAGAAAAGGAATAGTTTCCTACGACGTTAAAATTCTCTCTTCTTCTTCTTCTTCTTCACCTCTCTCTCTCTCTCTCTCTCTCTCTCTCTCTCTCTCTCTCTCTCTCTCTCTCTCTCTCTCTCTCCAAGGAAATAAAAGGAACCATCATTCGTGCTAAGTAGCACCCATTCAAGCAAGGAAGAAGTAACTACAACAAACAACATTAGTAACGTCAGGGTGAAGCCTCGTACTCAAATCTACGGCTTGCTAAATCTACACGGTAGAGAGTGTAAGCCGATCTTATCCTCATGGTACTGATCCGCACACTCTACCATAAAGTTCATAATTAAGTAAAATCACTAACTACCTTGAGCACACAAACTCCACCGTCCCAACAAAAAATGCACCATACTCACAGCAAACAAAGTTAATCCATGCTCATATTGGGCTTTCCGATGCCCAGCAAGAGCTGCACGCTTCATCCACTTCTTGGCATACTGAGAATCTCTTATGAGGCCCTCGCCTTTCGTGTAACAAAGAGCCAAATTGTACATTGCTCTTGCACTGCCACCATCTGCAGCTCGTTGATACCACCGAGCCTGCACAACCAAGATGCACAGTTATTGCAGCACAACTTTTCAAATGGGTTATATATTTAAAGCTGGTGAGAAACCACCTCCCTAGAGCACCTCAGAATTAATTATCTTACACTCGAGACAAATAAGAGTCGATCACCAACATGAGCGATAACACTCGTTTCCATCAAGCAAAAACTACAGCTCTTAGAGCTACATCCAGATTATAATGCACACACTTAGGCCTAGTGCCTTGCCGGATCAAAGGACAGGAAAAACCGTAAACAACGCTTACCACAGTTTCATTTTTGAAGGTTGTAGAGCACTTCTAAAGCCTTTTTAACATGCAAGACAAGAAAGAAACTTGGCCTGCTAATAAGACCTTGCCCTTCTTACAGGGGCATTGAAAATATGAAACCTCAAGTGAAGGTAAAAGATATGCTTTATAATAAAAACCATGAAAATTTCAATTAATTGTCAGAATTACAACTTAAAAATGTTACAGCAGTGAAACTTGGAAATTTAAATCATAAAATGTGATATATCAAAGGGCTAATCAAAATTTAAGCCTTCAAATGCAAGGCATGTGACTGAGCCACCCTTGCCTTAAAAGAAATGGGCCACTCTTCTTAAATGAAGACTAAATTAGAAGCTCTTTACGCTTGACATTAGGAATCATCTCCAACTAATAATAGGAAGACACCCTTGTGACAAGCAATCAACAACTATTGGCTTCTGCCTAAAACAAGGCATAAGTTCAAACAAAAGAAGTGGCCTACTACTTGGGATTTCATGAATCCGTGTGCCTAACTGCTTATGTTTCAACAAAACAAGGGATAGGTGCTAACAAAAGATTTAGGGTAGGTAACCATAACATAATAATTTCTTTCTTAAGAAGTATTCCCGCAATTACCCTGTAAATAAGTAGATTTTCCTTTGTCACTTCGAATAAGAAAAAATATTGCATGTGTTCACCCAAGGTGATTATCACTCTATTATAATACTTCAAATTGCAAATAAAAAGAACAAGCAATCCTTTACATAATATATTGAGTCTTCATAACATGTTTTGAAGTTCGAAAATGCAATCATTATTTTCTTCATAGATGCCATATTCATCATTCCAGATACATTGAGCAGTGTGAATAATGAGGATCACATACAGCTTTAACTATACTGCTATCTACCCCTCTTCCTTGTTGGAGACACAACGCGAGACTATATTGAGCACGAACATGGCCCGCTAAGGCTGCTCGCTGGAACCACTTGACTGCTTCAGCGGCATTGTTTGGATCTGTTCACATTCAAATAGCTACTCAGACTTCTAGACATATTCAATAAGAATTGGTCCAGAAAAATGTAGTAAGAATTGGTCCAGAGAACAATGTAGAAATAGTTAACAATATGATGCATTGTGTATAAAGGTGCTACTTTGTAGAAAAGCAAGACCAAGGTTGCACTGGCCAGCTGGGTCACCTAGCTCTGCAGCCTGCTTGTACCAATGGACCCCTTCTTGTTTTTGTCCCTGCAAGTGGATATTTTCCCATCTGTCAGTTGAACAACACAAGTTTCGAACAAAAAAGCATGCTCACAACTACGACTTCAACCACTAAACCCTCACTTACAAGAGAACAAGCATTCCCATGATAAAATCACTAGCACACAAAGGAATTAGAGTTTAAGCACACCATTTCCCACAGTAAAAGACCTGCATCCACCATAGCAGCAGTACAGCCCCGCTTGGCTCCATTTAGAAAAGAGAGCAAAGCTTTATCCACATTCCGAGCAATTCCTCCACGGCCATGCTTAAACCTTTTTCCCCAATGAACAAAGTGCATGGCTTCCCGAAGAGGCGCCAAGGCCAGGCACCAAGAACGGCAGACCCTGCTTGCTGACCACAAATCTTTCCAAGAGAAGGATCCCATGACTCTTAACAGAATATCATCGGGAAGCATGGCGAAATCAGGAACTCCATGGGTATGATTTGTTGACCTTACGCTGTAGTTTCTGGCATTGCTGGATGGGTTTGACTCACACCAAAGTGGTGTATGTGGTGTGAAAACCATGCAAGCCTTGCTTTGATTGATATCTGCATGAAACTCTCCAAGACTACAGCAAACTTCGTGCTTCCTGCTTTCTCTGCCACAGAAACTTGAAGAATGAAAAGTTTTACCTGTAAACTCTAGCTTTCCATCGTCATCATCCTTCTTGATGGGAAACCTAAGAGGCCCACATGCAAGTTGATCAACCCCATGGCCAGAGGCCTCCTCGTTCAGGGAAATGTGATGGTTGTAATCGGACAAATTGTAATCTCTGCTGCTCTTTGTTTGCCTGCTAGACGCAGAAGCTTCGCTTTGGCAATGACGAGGGTGGGACGAGTCCTTTCTATGACGCCAATTAAATTCGCCATAATCGGAGGCAGAAATGGTGGAGAAAATGTGTCCTCCAGAGCCTCGTGGCCACGTAAGCTGCTCCATCAGTGTTCAGGCAGAGGTTGCAAGAAGAGGACAAGCGGTCGGCAGAGATAGCGGAAGAGGCGATGGAATTGAATGATGGAAACCAGGTGCTTTCGTTAATACATCGAACATATCTGTCTGAACCGCCATGCCTTGCCAGCTGCACCTCAAAGCAGGTTAGTTTGTCTTTCTGTGGGTTTTACTGGAGGGAGGGAGGGAGAGAGAGAGAGAGAGAGAGAGGGGGGGGGGGGGGGGGGGGGGGGGGAAAGAGAGAATTATTGTATACATATATATTATATGTGTGTGTGTGTGTGTGTGTGTGTGTATATAGAGAGAGCGAGAGTGGTGGGGTGGGAGAATCATTGACCTATGGACCAAATGAAACATGTCTCTAATTTGACCTGATCAATGACTCTCCATGTTGGAGGACTCCAGAAATGACGGTGGCGATACAGTGCACGAATCAACTAGAGAGAAAGGTATCTAAGCACTGGCCTAGTAAAAAATGGTATGCCAAAAAGTTTGATTACACAACTTGTGCATATAATTAGAAATGGAACATTTCCCATCCTCATCCATGTACACCTCACTTGTGCTATGAACTATTTATGGTATACACATAACCCCCTAGCCAATATCTATTATGGCATCGACGCATCTATGTGTTGTAAAGTTCTCCTGATGTGTATATTGTGAAGTGGGGTCTACAAGAGCGGCTATCTCAATGGGAGTGTAAGAAGGTTACACAAAATGAGGAGTGGATGGCAAACCTTTGCCAATAGGGGTGGCACTAGCAAGTGAGACTGGCATGGCAATTTAGCACTTACACAAGCATGGTGGGGATTTGGCATGCATGTCGCGACTTCAACATAATTTGTCGCCACCACCACTAGAGGGATGAACTGTGATGATAGGGTCCTTGAGTGGATACCAACGACTCCAAGCACCATGATGATGTGCTCTAGCAAGGGAGATGGCATAATGAACTCTAGGTATACTAGGAGGTGCGCACACACACACACACACACACACACACAAAGTCAAATCGAGCATCAAACTTCTCCCATGTGCTAGGTGTCTCTGTCGAGGGTGTATGGGAGGAGAAAAGCGCCAGCTAGAAACAATCAAATGTATGAGAACTCTACATCGTAATTTGAGTCATCGTAATCTTTTTTGAATGAAATTTACATGACACAATTGACATAAAAACACAATTACTTATAGTCAACTTAATATTCATAAAAAACACAACCATTTAACTTGTAGAATGATGTCGCGATAATGCAATAAGATGCTTACATTTTGATATATCTACCACAATAGGAGCAAACTGGTTGGAATACAATGATTGGGCTTTAAGAAGCCTCCATCTTGTTTTGGCACATGCATACTTTTGGCCACAATCCTCCATGTTGGTCACAACTCTCTCCTCTATATACTATTGACCAAAACCTTCCATGCTTACATTGACCTACTACACATCCAATTTGATTATTTCTTGTAGCATTCCCAAAATACACAATCTTAGATATGCTTGGCTTCACATCTACTAATGAGCGTTGACTAACCTGCAAAACTTTAGCCATGACTCCACAATCAAATGAGCAATACTTTGTATCAACTCTCTCCTCCCTAAAGTATTCATCTCGAGACAAAGAAGCTGTATTTGGCTTGTATTGTGTTTAAAAAAAACCAAGTGGCTTATCTCCTAGTGTGGATATACACGCATACCCATCACATATACACATAGTGTATTCATTCTTTATTAGTCTAAGGAATAAGAATGGGGGAGTTCACCATTGGAGCTCTGGCTACACATCGTCTCTCTCTCTCTCTCACTCCTCTCATACCCAATTTTGCTCCTGTCAATTGGTATCAAAGCGGTGGTTCAAAATCCAACCTCTAAGTCCAAAGAAAGAGACACGTTGAAACTTGGATGGCTTTAGCCCTCGATCCAAAAAGATATTGAAGCTCTACTATATGAATTCAACCTCTGAGCCAAAGAATGTTGAAGCTATGGATGACTCCAATCTCTGAGCCAAAGAAAGTGGATCATGTTGTTACTATAAGGAGGACAGAAAAGAAGTCCCATGTTTGGCTTAATGGGGTGGTTGTTGGGGTAAGCCCAACTTGTGGATTGTTTGTGGTGCTTAACTAGTAGGCTTGTCATGATAATTAATTTTTAATCTTTTAAAAGTACTTCCTATCTTAAATTGGCCACTTAAGTCTGGGGAAAATAAAAAAGAACAAGTGAAGTTAGTCAAAGTGTTTATAGACTTAATTCGGTCAAAGGCTAGGGACCAAAGGAAAGAATTTTATTAAAGAGCAAATATAATTGCTGTTAAATTATCTCGATCAAAGGTACACATTAAGAAAGGATAAATCTATCATAAGAAACCTTGATCAAAGGTATAGGACAAAGGGAGTTAGTAAGAGCAATTATAAGAGTGTACAAATAAAATTTCGATGTGTAAATTTTAAATAATCAAATATACTCATTAAACTCTAGGTATGAAGTCTGGGAAGCCTCAAGGTAAAACTAAAACTTATTAGAGTTAGTTTAAATTTAGCAAGGTCTACATTTAAAAGGTTCTAGGACGTACCTCCCAAGAATTGTACTGAAGTTGTGCATGGGAGGAGAAGCTTCAAAGCCCAAAGATGAGTTGTATTTTTACCAGAGTCCGTCTTAATTTAGCAAGTTCTAAATCAGCAGGTAGACTCTAAGCCGGGTCAGCTTCATAAAGCCTCCAAAGGATAGTGCAAAGGTATTGCACATGAGCTAGTTAAATTGAAGGTAAGACTACACTTTTTAATTAGTGAGAGGGAAAAGCAAAAGATTGTGGTTAGAGCAACCCTTCTCTTTTTGGTAAGTTGACTCTAGTCCTTCTATTCCATGCCACATGTCTAAAGTAGCTCACACATGCTTAATGGATAGTTGGGCAAGTGTGTGCATGTGTACTTTATCCAAATACAAGTCAAGGAGGAGGGGGGGTGAGTTTTTTTCATGAATAGAAGGAAGGGGACAAGTGTCAACACATGTACCTAGTACCCAATCTTGGGATTTTTGGCAAGTAGGGAAAGGGGAAAAAGGAGGAGGCTCGTGGGATTTTGGACATATTATTTCTCATTTTTTCACACTCTCTCTCACTCTCATGTGCCCAAGTAAATCCAAGCAAGTACTCTCTCTCTCCCCCTCTCACATGGGAGCGCAAGAGATGTTTTCTTTGCTCAAGCACTTGGCTACGGATGCAAATCCAAGCAAGTAGATACATGAAAGATCATCTTCTTCTTCTCTATTATTCTAGCTATGCTAAAAGCTTGCTTATAGAGTAAGCATACTAGAAAAGATTACATCTTTGCTTAAAGAATACTACTCTTCATCCTCATCTACCTCCATCCCCGCGGTTTTGGGGAGGTTAACGTCTCCATGCATTTCCAAAAATTGACATGGCCTATACCAACAAATCTACACGAATTATAGGAAGCTTTATAGGAATGTGGGCATACTATAGGTGCTTCATAGAAATTTTTCACTCATAGTAGGACCATTGTATGATATAACTTAAAAGAACAATAATTTGTGTATGGATTGCGAAAGAAATAAAACTCTAAAAACCTTAAAGAAAAGCTTATCTCTCAACCTGTATTAATATTATTGGACCTCTCAAAACCTTTTGAAGGCCAATGTGATGCTTGTGGACATTGCCTTGTGTTGGGGTATAGGCGTCTGTGCCTTGCCCGACCGCCCAGAGTCTGGGCGCCCACTGACTAGTATACCTTATACATAGCATAAGTGTATAGGGGGCTGCTCACTCTTGGAGTCTCCCCACCCACATCGTGTGTGTCTCCTTCTCTCTCTCTCTCACTCTCCATCTGTGGTGCTCCCCGATCCCCTTCAATTGGTATCAGAGCTATGGTGACCGCGGAGAGCACGACGGTTTTGAGAGCTTCGAGGCGATAGCTTGCTCTCTCTCGACGGTAGAGAGATTAAGAAAGCAGAAGACTTGCTGTGAGAATGCAATGGGAGCTTGTGAGCTCAGTTGAGAGTGATGTAGGCTCTTGTGGAAGCTCAGAAAGGAGTGTGGAAGATTGTGTGTAAGTGAAGGTGCTGCCCTAAAACTGTGTGCGCAGCAGCACTATTTTCAGATTCGTTTTTCTCCTTGTAGAATGCAGATCTGAGAATTCTGTCTGTCATGCCCATTCGTTTCGACGTGGTCTACAACTTTGCAGAAGAAACTTTTTGCAAATTCCTCACCGTTTTGCTGATATTCAGCTCAGACTGACTGTATACAGAAATTCCAGATTTTCTGTTGTCGCATTGTGTGCGAGTTTGATGCACTTTTGGAAGCACGGGAGATGCTTGAAGTTGAGTGCATAAATTCTGAGCTGAAGATGCAATTGCAGCTTGTGTTAAGCTTGTGGTTTGAGGGTTTTTTGGTAGACTTGGGCAACGAAGTACGGAGGCACTTACACACCACCGAAGAGGTCTCTTGAGAGACGCAGGTTTTTGGAGCACACAGGTGGAGCTTCTTTCACTGGTTTTCACGGGATACTTTGGCACTGATTTTGTGCTTGGATTCATGGTCTTTGCGGATGGTTTGCATATGGTTATGGCGCATGGTTGATGCCCATTATACATGCATTTTGACGAGCACTTTCAAGTGCCGGTGAGCTCTCTTGAGAGAATTGTTTTCGCATTGATCAAGTTTCCGGATTGCAAATCTTTTGGCGCTTGCTTATGCGCGGTCACTCTGTTGATGTACGTTGAGTGCGGATTGCCATTGTATGTGAACATGTGGAGCCATTTTGGCATTTCTACTCATTGGCATTGAGTAGTGTTATGGTTTATGGTAGAGATTGTACTTGAGTTTTTGCTCAGTTTTCAGGGGAAATTCTGTCCGATTTTTCCCAGATTCTCGCCATAGTTTGTGATCGAGTGTTTACTCTCACTTTGACAGGTTTTGTCAGTTTGGACACAGTTTTGTGTTTTTGTATCCACTCTCGCAAGAGTGAGGAGTTGTGTATCTTTCTTTGCTTGAGACAGTGGTTTGCTCTCGGGTGGGAGAGTCTTGTGATCTCGAGCATTGTTTGCCATAGTTTTGCAGAGCTTATGCATGTATGTTGAGTGTAGTTTGATGCGCATTGATTGCTCATTTTATTGAGCTTACAGGACAATGGTTATTTTGTGTTGATAACCATTGTGCGTCGAAACTCTGGCGAAATTTTCCCAGGAGTTTTATGCGTATCATTTATGTGATCTAGGTAGAGATTGCGGGTTGCACTCAGCATTTGCGTGCGGTGTTCTCTGCAGGTGGGAGATTTGTGCGTGTGTATGCATCGATACCGCACAGTGTGGGCTTGGTGATTAGCTCACAGATTGCAGTGTGATACTAGAGCATGCGAGGCTTGTATTGACATTGCGGGAGCTCTATTTTGGAGTGTGTCTCACAGGTTTTACATTGTGTTTCTGGCCATATTTGTAGACAGTTTCCAGGTTTTGTTGGTGAGGTGGTTTTGCTTTCTAGTTTGCTACATTGTGCTCATGGCAGAGACAGGTGATCGATCAGATTGTGACCTCTCACAGATGCGCGTGTTTGATGGGTCAGACTTTGCGGCATGGAGAGAGTGTATGCTGATGCATTGACACAGCGAGGGTTGCATCGACCATTGAGTGGTGATGCAGGTAGACCTTCAAACATGTCTGACGATCAGTGGCAGGAGCTAGAGGAGATGGCACTATCTACGCTCTCTTTGCACCTTGCAGAATCTGTATATGCTCTTGTTATGTATGAGACTACTTCGAGAGCACTTTGGCGCAGATTACATGATATGTATGATAGATCTGAGTCATCACGGACTCGTGTGAGACATGTACATTCACGAGCACGCCGACAGGTGACATGTTGGTATTGTGGTCATTCTGGACACGTTAGACGGCGTTGTTTTCGTTGTATGCGACATCGTAGGAGACATGGCAGTCTCAGAGATGTATGTAGTGATGCCATGGACTCATTTGCTTTGACAGTTGATGCAGATGTAGTGTCGGAGTATACTAGTGACGGGGATGTCACTTTTACCTCGAGCTATGCACGAGATGCTATACATGTGGATAGTGCACTCCCTTCGCAGTGGTTGCTAGACGTAGATGCTATGTTTCATGTCACGCCGCATCGTGCATGGTTTTGTAGCTATTCTAGCGGGATGCTTGGCGGTGTACGTTTGACCGATGGATCGGTGCATGCGATAGCAGGTGCAGGAGATGTGAGACTGTCATTACCGAGTGGTGCATCTTACTTGTTACGACATGTGCGCTATATACCAGATTTGACAGTGAGTTTGATCTCGATTGGTCAGCTTAGAGATTGTGGATGTCAGATTTCGCTACGAGAGCGAGATTTTGTGATGCATTTGGGTTCGCTAGTGATTGTGAGAGGTGCCAGGAGTGGTACAGGTTACCCATTTCATGTGGATCACGCGAGAGACGGTGTTGTCTCTGTGATCATGCAGCCAAGTAGACAGTGAGAGAGCAGGCGAGTCTCTTTTGCTTGTGGGTTGCAAGATGCTTTGCATGGAGTGCAGAGTAGTGAGCTCGTTGTGCACACAGTTGGGGCACGACTTGAGCAGTCACACAGAGAGGTGACAGAGTCAGACATGCATGCTTTGCTAGTGACTAAGCAAAGCAGAGAGTCAGTTGTCCGAGATACTTCTATGCAGGATAGACAGGTAGAGCGGTCTTGCTCTAGTGAGTCACGACAGGAGGACGTTGTGCAAGAGTCTATGCATATGGAGTTAGAGCATGAGAGCTCTAGTGAGTCACAGCAGATTGAGTGGTCATGTTTGCAGTGGATGATTGCAGAGGAGACTGAGATGTCAACGATTATGCAGTCATTCCTTTCTATGCTTGACAATGAGCATGGGGATATAGTTGTGCAGGATATGTCTTCCACCAGACACCTAGAACAGCTGGTTTGCTCTAAGGTTGCACGACAGGTTGATGCGTCTTTTGCGGACAGTCAGGAGATGCATGTGGCTGACACGCCTTGTCAGTCAGAGATGCCTATTGCCAGGGATATATATGTTGATGCATGCTCCGTAGAGCTAGCAGGGCCCGCTAGCATTGCATCGGCATTCGGTGGTCTCATGTATGAGATGTTGATCTTGAGACCGGATATCGCAGCTGCAGTGGGAGCATTTGCAGTTGGGGTTGTCAGTCGTTTGTTGGCTGATGATGGCATAGTGCACGAGGGAGATATGCAGGTATTGCGTACATACTTGCAGTACGTGTGCGGTACGTCTCGTGGTGTATGGACTTACACGGGAGCAGGACAGCCGGATGCACACGATCACAGCAAGCCAGTGGGCATCGGTTGAGAGCGGTTTTCTCTCACTAGGTTCTCTTGCTTAAAGGCACAATCGCCTTTAAGTGGGAGGTTGTTGGGGTATAGGCGTCTGTGCCTTGCCCGATCGCCCAGAGTCTGGGTGCCCACTGACTTGTATACCTTATACATAGCATAAGTGTATAGGGGGCTGCTCACTCTTGGAGTCTCCCCACCCACATCGTGTGTGTCTCCTTCTCTCTCTCTCTCACTCTCCGTCTGTGGTGCTCCCCGATCCCCTTCACCTTGGGGTTGTGTTGCTTCAAGAAGAGCATGCCATAGCATACGAAATAGGAGATTGAACAAAAAAAGAATCTAGGCATATATAAAAATGAGCTACTAGCTATCTTACATGTCTTAGATGCATAGAAGCATGATATCCAAAGCACTTCACTTTTTTTGTGCACGAGTCACCAAAGTCTTAAGTACTTTATGACACAAACTAAATTGAGTAACAAGGTGGGAAATTTCTCTTTCACATTTTTATTTTCATATCGTTCACATAGCTGATAAGCACAACTAAGTGGCTTATTCTCTTTCACGTAGACCAAGGGCCCGGGGTGTCCACTAGGAAATATGTAAGATAGCACGTGCGAACAAAATAAGGGATTTATAATTAGGTACATTTACACGAAAATGTACTTCTATAAAGCGTTTTTTGAGAAAGTGAAAATTTTCATACATAAGGCCTAGTTTTTTTACAAAAATGCATACATAAGGGGTACATATAATATTTCAAAAGATATAGGTAAGGGATTATTTAAATACCTCTTGTTCGCACGTGCTATACTCATAGTGGACTCCCCGGGGCCAAGGGTAAATGTTGTATCAATAGCTACTCATAATGATATATCCTCTATGATAGATGAGTATGAGATGGATCCAGACTTCAAAGATGTAATGTCAGCAATTGCACTAGGGAAGAAAGAGGAACCATACAATGTGCAAGATGGTTATCTCCTCTATGGCAATAGTTTATACGCTACATATAGTTTGCGTGAAAAAGTTATGTATGAATTTCATGCTTCCCCTTATGCAGGATATAGGAATTCAAGCTACTCTTAAGGGAGTAGCAACCATACAGGACTATGTTACCAAGTACATTGCATGTCAAAAGAAAAAATATGATGGAGGGAAACAACCTGGCTTGCTTTAGCCAGTATCTATACCTAATTCCCCATGGGAGAGTATATCCATGGATTTCATCTTTGGATTGCCAAAGTCTATTCATGGGAATACATGAGTATGGACAATAGTAGACTGGTTTAGTAAAAAAATGCATTTTATACCGATAAAAAAGTCTATTAAAGCACACCATATGGCAACCCATTTCATATCACAAGTCTTTAAGTATCGTGGCTTACCAGCATCCATAGTATCCAAGAATAGTAGTTTTTGGAAAGGTCTTTTTAAGAATATGGGTACTAAGTTGAATTGCTCCTCCTTGGCCTATCACCCAGAAATAGATGGCCGAAGTAAAATTGCAAACTTGGCCATTATTGTACACGGATGCGTGCGTACACGGTGCAATGTGCATGCGGGAAGGAGAGAAAGAGAGAGTACACAGTGTGTGGGTGGAGCAAGACTCGGGAACTATGAATGAGGAGCTCCTTATTCTTGGTATATGTAAAAGAATAAGGTGGTGTCAGTGGGCGTGCACCCATCACTTGGGCAGCCGGCAAGGCACAGACGCATGTATCCCAACAATCTCCCACTTAAAGGCGAATGTGCCGATAAGTGGATCCTACTAGCTAAACTACTAATATGTACAAGAAACTAGGTGAGAGACTCTCTCAACATATTCCCACTGGCTCACTGTTGATCTACACGCAGTCATATCGGCTCTGGTGGTAGGCGAGCGTGCGTATCCACGCTAGAGCCTACATGTAAATCATGCAGACAACTCTGTATGGTCTGCAAAGCTCCACAAAGCTTCATGCTAGTGTCAGTCACCGCACAACTGACAACCCCTGCTACAAATGCTCCCACTGCAGCTGCTCGGTTGGGCCTCGACACTAGTAAGTATAGCATGAGACGCCCGAACGCTGACAAAATCTGTGCAAACATGGTTGTACTCTCCTCCCCTGCGCTAATTGCAATCATTGTATCATTAGGACTACCCATCGCGTATGGATGTGTCAACACCGACACTGGGATAGCTACGTCCCTCTCACCCATAGGCGGCATTGCGCATCCTGGTACCAACTTATCAGCCTCTAACATGAGCATATCAAAGAACTCCATGTATGTCATCTCTGTCTGTGTCTCTAGGGAGCAGACATACTATACCTCTGCCTGCACAAACTTTCACAACACCTAATGTGTCTCACTAGGGCATTGCTGCTCTTCTAGAGAGTCTACTAGCACGTCTTGTGTAGCTAAATGCTCTGTCTTGTGAGCATGTTGGAGCTCACTGGCAAGACTCGTCTCTCGCTCAAAGCATGCCATAAAAACAACCGAGATTATGGCATTCCTCAGACACATGCATAGGATATACTATGCCACTATGGGCTCCTCTGGCAATCACTAATGAACCGCAATCCATCTGGAAAGAGTGCTCTCTAAGTAGTATTTGACAACCAAAGTCTACTAACTGTCTCACTGAGATCAAGCTCTGTCTCAGTTGAGGAACATAGCTCACATGCCGTAGCGTATATGATGCACCACTAGACAAACATCTCCTGCACCCTCTATGTCACATGTTGAACCGTCAGCAAGTCACACAAAATCAAGTCTCTCGCTAGAAAATGTGATGAACCACTCACGACATGGTGTGGCGTGGAAAGCAACATCGCTATCTAGCAACCACTGTGGAGAAAGTGTGCTATCCATAGACACATCTCCAAGAGGTACACTCGAGACAAGCATGACATCACCATCACTGGCATAGACTGCCAGTGTAAGTGCCTCTCTAACATGTGTCAAATTTGTATTTGCATCACGCATACATCTTCACTGCTATCTCATACATTTGAAACAACGGCGCCTAATGTGCCATGTGTCACCACAGTGCCAACAACGCCATCACTGTGGACCTTCTATTGTTCACCTTCCTTGCACAATCTGCATTCATGTAGCTGACTACACATTTTTCTTTTCTTCCAAAGAAAATGCACAACTCTATTGTACCATTCAGATATCTTTTCACACCTTTTACTGCCTCCCAATGCTTCTTGCCAATATTTGCCATAAATTTGCTAGCAACTCCCACTACAAAAGAAATGTCTAGATGAGATCCTAATCATGGAGTATATCAAAGAGCCAATTGCATATGCATAAGAAATCTTATACATTTGAGCCTTTCTTCTTTAGATTTAGGATAATCCTCTTGGCTTACTTTCACATACAAAGGTAGTGGAGTAGAAGGCGGATTCTCCCCGTTCATAAAATTTAGTCTCTCTCTCTCTTACTCCCAAGAATGGAAGAAGAGGGGACTTTGATGCTCTCTCACTCATGAGAAGGGAAAAAGAGGGGAATTCAATCCTCTCTTGCTCTCGAAGGTGAAGAAGAGGGGAACCGGATTTGTGCTCTTGCTCTTTCTTTCTCACCCTTGATGACGAATTGAAGAGGATTTTGGGTGCTCTCAATGGAGAGTTATAGTTTTTTTTATAGATGGGGAAGCTTTTTCGTGATGGAGAAGGGGAGGATCATGTTCATACCATGTACATGCTTGGGTGCTTTGAAGGGGAAGAAGAAGAAGGGAATTGGTTGCACTTGTGCTATGGTGGAGCTCTTCTATGAATCCCGCTATGGTCGCATGTGGTCTCGCTTTTAATGACATGTGTTAGCTTAGCTACTTACATTCCCCCTTCCTAGCTCGTGTCATCTCGTGGCACAACCAAATATAGGTTGGTCCACGGGTTGTCCTTGGTGAGGAGTGTCAAAAGTCCTTTGCACTTAAGATGACTTGAGATTGGCTATTTGTTCATTTGAGTGTTTTATTCTTGGGGGGGTTCTCGCTAGTCTAAACATTGTTCTTGTAATAATCAGACTGTAAAAATCCAGAGTTCAAAAATTAGTGCATGTTTTCAAATTCAAATATAACATAGCAATGCAAACATGGCTACAGGCATAGGAGAATGCATGAGACTTGTAAATAGTGAAAATTGGCACATTAGATCAGTATCCTCAAGCCCTTGATGGTGTATATGAAATATTAGGTGATTTGGAGCATGAAAAGTTGGTATAAGTCCCCAAAACAAGATAACAATCTTTGAAATTGGCTTATTGGCCCAAACAAGTTCAGATTTGATGAGGGGACTTAGAAAATATGTGCCAACACTCTAGCGATGAAAAATTTCCCCCTTCTTGAAGAGCTCTAGCATGGTATTTTGGCAATGCAATTTGATGTATATGCTAATACTATTGGGGTTTAGGCCAACTAGTTGGATCTCTCTCTCTCTCTCTCTCTCTCTCTCTCTCTCTCTCTCTCTCTCTCTCTCTGCACACACACCACACACACACCCCACACTTACACACACACACACACACACACACACACACACACACACACACACACACACACACACCATCCCCCCCCACCCCTCATCCTCGCGTAGCAGGCCGCCGTCAACAAAGCCGAAATATATATATATATAAAATATATACATAAGCCCGTTCCCATGCATGCATGCGCACCCACATCTATATACATACACACATACGTCCACTCATGCACCGATACGTACACACACACACACACGCATATACGCACCACACACAAATACCAAAAAAAACCCGAAGGAGGTCTACGACTATGACATCGACAAAAAGAAGGACGACCCAAAGCACGCGCCACCAACAACAAAAAGAGGAAATGCGTCGAAAGCATGCCCCGGCCGACCCCGAAAAGAAGTACGCGCTACACCGACGCACCGTCAACACACCATTCACCGGCATCACGCAACCACAACGCCATTTTCAGTAATTTATAGGTTATTTTCATCATTGTAAAATTCCCACTTTGTAAACTCCCTCTCTCTAGGTGATGGTCACAAAGGCCCACCTAGAGATTCTCATCTTTTAATAACCTCCCAAAACAAAGCAAGGGTCAACCACACTGGGCCCACCACTTGCTTTGTCTCCCCGATTAGCTTACTAAAGCACACCAGGATTACCATAATCCAAGCAACCAACACCTATAAATTGGCACTGAGAGGTCACTAGGGGGGGGGGGGGGGGCAGTTCATGAGAGGTCAGCACTTGGTAGAGTGTAGTGGGAAGAGTTGACACTAATTGGCATCATGAGGAGGGGGTTTGTGTGTTGGTTTGCCTTGGGAATTGCACAATAGGAAGGGAGCCACGCCCACCTCTCGACTCCAATGTTCAATGCACACATGTATACACGCTCTTGGTAGCAAGCTTCACAATCATTGAGTCGTCTTAGAGAACGCACCAAGTAGTTTGCACCATCTTTTCTCCCTACTTCTCTATCACCACGGTGTGTTGCCTCGCCGAAAGGAAGGTCGTTGTAAATACTGCAGAATTTTTTTTTTCTCACACCCCCAAGGGTTTTCATCATTTGTAAATCTCAATCTCTCTCTCTCTCTCTCTCTCTCTCTCTCTCTCTCTCTCTCTCTCTCTGTGTGTGTGTGTAAGTTTGCGGTGTTCATATCATCGTGGTTTGCATCCTAGCCACTCAAAGCTAGGTGGTGCCCCCTGTTCACTTTACTGTGAGACAGGCTTGAGGCGCGCCATTCGGTCCCCCGCATTTTAGAGGCCGTCTGGGTTCGCGGTTCGCTTTGCTCCCATCATTTGGTGCCCCCACTGAGGAGGGCTTTCTAAGACCCTTCAGTTTACAATGCTGAAAGTGACGCACGCCATCAATCATGGACGAGTGGCTGGAGGAATTTTCTAACTGGAGGACGGAAGAAGAGGAGACGAAGGAGGCGCTATCCACCTTCATTGAAGTACTACTGCCAGGCTGCAGTGTCGTCAGTATTCAAGAGGTAAATTCTCCATCTTGTGTTGCTCATTCTAACCACAAATTGAGAGCATCAGGTGGGAGGTTGGTGAAGTGATATCACTGTTGTCAACCAAGACACACTGTCAATGAGTGCCAGCAACGAAGGCACCGAAAGGGCTGAAATCGTCTACATCGACATTCATCGCGAAGAAGTCATTCACATCAAAGAAGGAAAGAAAATGGTGAGGCCTCTTTTCCCTAAAGAAACTGCAGTCAAATTTATAACCTTTACTCCAAAGTGGCCTAAAGGGGCTGCTCGAGCCAAAGGTAAGGAGAAGTTAAGCCAATCTGGAAACACATGACCCCCGAAGGGAGAAGCATCTGGCCAAGCAAGTGCTTCAAGCTCAGAAAGCCGGGTTGTGCCCAGCTTGCCAAAGAGGAAGTCATCTGAAGCTAAGCGGCGGAAGGTCGCCTACCGATTTGTACGACGCATGCGAGTGCTACCAATCCACTTTGACAATCCTGAAGAAGAAGTGGTAAGAAGATTCCCATGTCCTAGGGAAGAGTGGTTCGGCTACTGCTCTCACTGTTTTGGAAGACGGGTAGAGGATCTTCCTCCTCTCCCTGTACAACTTATCCCGAAGAAGCTCTCTACCATGGGTGAAACCCAGTGGGCTGGGGACGAGTTGCAACTAAATGGAGTAGAATTCATGCAACACGCTGACTATGGAAATTACCTGCAATTGCAAACTAGCCAAGAGGCTGGGAGTGGTCAGACGCGTCACCATCACCCTGTACGTGCTGAACAACGAAGGAAAGGTAGAGCCCATGAAAGGCGACGATCTCTTGTGGATGTGCCGACTCATCAACACTGGCACTGTAAGAGTATAAGTAAGTATTCCACCCTCTGTGCATGATGGAAAATGGGCCGACGGCATTCCCGTTCAGATTCCTGCAGCATATGCATGTGAATATCTATGTAGATAGGAAAGTCTTCTACCAACAGAAGATCGTATACCTATTCGGTGCGGCGGTACTAGGAGAAATCCTCAATTCCCCAAACCCTATCATTCTCCCCATATTGGATTACCATCATTCCTTTAATGTTTCTATCTTTATTGTGTTTTAACCTATCCACCCAACCCTGTAAAAAGCCGCTATGAGCCGCTACTGTTGTTAATGTATTAATCTATATAAAGAAAAAAAGAAAAAAAAGGTTTTTAATTTCCTGAGTCACTACCATGGCAAGTGTTTCTTTCCCCACGTTCAGTGGAAAGAAGGGAGAGGATCTCACCACCGACTTTTTGGATGATTTCGACATTGCTTGTGTCGTCTCCAACAAAGATGACAATGCTTCACGACTAGAATTTTTCCTCTACTGATGAAGTAGAGGCCAAGTCCTGGTATAATGCATTGCCCGGGCTACAAAGAATGCATGGGATGTGTTAAGGGCTACTTTTGTAAAGAGGTTTGGTGGAGGCACAACCTCGGAGAAGCTATGGCAGCTACTGACAGAATTAAAGCAGGGAGGTCTGCTAGGGTATGCCACCTACGAGTCCAAATTTGTGGACTTATGGGAGAGATGGGTTGCCTCACTAAAGGAAGGCGAAGGAGCACCTAATTTCCTAAAGAAGGACCGTTTCATTGTTGGTCTATGGTCGCCGCTTAGAGAGAAGGTGAAGGGAAGGTTTCTTGCAACATATGAGTTGGAAGTCGAAGTAGCCCACCTTAAAGACAAGAAGCTGCGCATGCAAGCAAGATCAAACGAGTCAGAGGAAACAAGCTCGGTCCGACCAACCCTAGTGATTGCAACAACCAGTCATAGAGCCCAACCGCAAGAGGCATCAGAAGAGCAGCAAGACCTGCTGATTCGCATCACCACCCAACTAGAGAGTTTATTTGTGCATCTGGTGCAGCAAGGGCATGCACCTGTTAGGAATCCAGAACAAGGAAGAGGACAACGAAGTCAGAACAAAGAGTACCACTGTTACAACTGCGGGGAAGACGGCCATGGAATGTACTACTACCCACACCCAAGGAGGTAGAATTTCAATAGAGGGGGGAGACAAAATCAGATCTCTCCGCCAAGAGCAAGACCACCACCACCTAGGCAACCAGGACCGATCCCACCGGTCCAAATCCTTTGACCACCTGTACAACAGCAACCACCACCCCAACCTCTCATTCCAGCACTACCCCCACCACCTGCTGTGAACCAAGCGGTGAGTGTTATTAGCTTGGAGGCTAAAGGGAAGGCAAAGGTAGAAGAATCAGTTCGAGAGAAGCACAAAGGGAAAGCAAAGGTAGAAGAAGTGGATGCTATGGGAGTGAAGCGTGCCAGGCACGAGGAAGCCTCTCAAAGAGAAGAGAAGATGAAAGGGAAGGCCGAGTCTAGCAAGCAAGCAGCTAAACCGCGACGGAAGATAGACATCGTAGACTTCTCACTAGGTGAGTATGCAAAACCCTATGACTTAGTTCCGGATGTGTTAATGCAGAGCCTGAAGATAACTTGACCCCAATTACTCCACCTTGCACCAAGGATGAGGAGGCAATGGACAAAAATGGTAAGCACCAAGAAATCAAGACCCAGGATAGCTGGGGCTATCTCTGGAAGGGATCTCGATAACATCCTACCAACCATGGATGCCCACATCAAGGGGCAACGAATCTCAAACGTCTACATAGATGGTGGCGCACAAATATGCGTCATGAGTGAAAAGATGATGCACCATCTAGGTCTAGAGGTAAGTAGGTCGGCACCCTGCCGAGCCAAGATGGCAAACAATGTAAGAGTGAAATTGCGTGGGCATTGTAAATGCGGTCAAAGTAAAAGCATTCAATACAGAAGTAGAGGTAGAAATCCTTGTCATGCCACACAAAGGGGAGGGCTACCCCATCATTCTTGGGAGGCCTTGGCTTATGGCTATGGAAGCTAAACAAGATTGGAGCATCGGAATGATTCAGATGAAGGACGCTAAAGGAAAATCCATATTCTACGACATGAGGACTGGAAAGCAGTGCAACATGATCTTGGAGGCTTCAGAAGATGAGTCCACCAACGACTATTCATCTACCTCAGGAGAAGAAACAACCACCACCAACGGAAGTGACAGTAGCATCGAAGTGATGGGGGTCATTCTTAAAGACCCAAAAAGATTGACACAATCCGAAACACCCCTGACAAACCAAGAGGGATCATCAGGTATACAGCCCTTGGAGGATGCAGGTAAGTTACAGAAAATGCTCTCAAATGAGTTAATCGATGAAGAAAGGAAGGAATATGTCTCCATGCTAGGTAACTTCACTACTTTGTTCATTGATGGCTATGATAAGATCACAGGAATTATAGTAGTGCAACACCACATAAAACTCAAGGAAGGCAGTGAACCCGTAGTACAAAAGCTGAGAAGACTTGGAGTAATCCAACAAGAGGCACTACTTAAGGAAGTGAGAAGTTTGCTACAAGCAGGTTTCATCTACCCTGTCGAAGACTCAGAGTGGGTCTCCCCAGTAGTAGTCACAAAAAAAAAAGGTAAGTGGAGAGTCTGCGTGGACTATAAACCTCTCAAAGCAGCCACGAAGAGGGATCACTTTCCCCTCCCATTCCAGGATGAAATTCTCAATGAAGTAGCAGGTCACAAACGATACACAGTGTGTGACGGCTACTCAGGATACTTCCAGATTAGGATTGCAGAGGAAGACAACCTTCATCACACCTTGGGGATGCTTTGCCTACAGAGGGATGCCGTTTGGCCTCACTAACGCCCCGGCCACATTTCAGCGCTATGTGACCTTTGTTTTCCAACCCTACTTTGGAACATCAATACGGGTTTTCATAGATGATTTTTGCATCTATAGTTCACGAGCCCTTTATTTAAGCAAAGTATATGATGGCTTAACGAGGCTGCAAACCTTGGGTGGCCAGCTCAACGTGGATAAGTGTTACATTGGTGAAAGCAAAGTCACTCTCCTTGGCCATGTAATTTCAGCAAAAGGGGTTGAGGCTGACCCTAGCAAAATCCAGGCCCTGGTATCTTTGTCGTCACCCACCATCGCTAAGCAGCTGGTTTCTTTCCTTCAGAAGGTAAGATACTTAAGCAGGTTCATTCACTTGCTATCTCAAGTGGTCCTTCCCCTACAACAACTCACCCAGAGGGATGTCTTCTCATGGAGTGAAGAGAATGAGCAGCAATTTACTGAGAAAAGCAAATCCTAGCTAAGCTTCCCACTATTTCACCTCCTAAGTGGGACGAGCCATTTTATGTGAACCCTAGTGTTGGAAGTGATACACTCGGAGTCATGCTAATGCAAAAGGACCCCCAAACTTCTTTCATGCGTCCTATTTACTTCTCTAGTCGTGTCATGACCCCGTCAGAAAAAGGATTTATCGAAGTAGAACACATGGTTCTGGCACTAATGTTTGCTACCAGAAAGTTCCACTCCTATCTCCTGCCTAGACCCTTTGTAATTGTGACAATGGAAGAGGTTTTCCCATATGTAATGCGACACATGGATGTCTCATCTAGGATCTCAAAGTGGTTAATTAGATTACAAAAGTTTGACTACACCATGCAAGTAGAAAACTTCACCAGAGCTAGTTTAGCGGGAACTCTCACCCATCGCCATTATGAGAAGAAGCTGAAGGTCAACACGGAAGCAAAGGAAAAAACACCAATGGTAGAGAGTCCTAGGCTAGAAAGAGCTCACTCTCTCTTCTTTGACGGAGCATACAAGAGAACAATGAACCAGTCTGCAGTAGGCATAGTCATTTTCAACGAGCAACAAGAAAGAGTATTCTCCATCGGGCAGTTATTACACTCCCACTCCAACAATGAAGCAGAGTATGCAGCCCTAATTTTTGGGTTGGAACAATGTATTTCACTAGGAATTCAGCGCCTAAATGTGTTTGGTGATGCTTTGCTTTTGATAAGGCAGATAAATGGCACCTGGGTTTGTAAGAATCAAGTTTTACTTGGTCAACTACGCCAAGTTAAGGATCTTCTAAGGAAGTTTGAAGCAGTGAAACTATTTCATGTCCCCAGAGTAGAAAATCAGGAGGCAAATGCTCTAGCCAAAAAAAGAATACAAGACGTTCCCGTAGGAGCCATCTCTTTCAAGGTAGTGATGCCATGCCTGATATCATCAGTTTTTAAATACAAGAGAATGTCCGGAAGGATACACCAAAGGCCAGAAACAGTGGCTGGTGAGGAAGGCTACTAGGTACCGCCTTGTAAATGACCACTTGTATTGTAAGGGCAAGGATCAAATTCTTAGGCGGGTGCCAACCTCTAGTGAGATCACAGAGGTAATTTCAACTTGCCATGATGGCGTCTGCAACGGTCATTTTGCTCTGGATATCACCAGTAGGAAGTTTCTACAAGCAGGATACTCTTGGTCTAGCTTGAACAGGGATGTACACCATTGGTGTAAGACATGCAAGGCCTGCCAAGTGGCCAATGATTGCACATTAACCTACGAGCCACAAACTCCTATCATCTCATATGGTCCATTTGAGAAATGGGGAATAGATGTAATCGGTCCTTTACCAAGGGCCCAATCAGGTAAATTGTATATCATAGTGGGTGTAGACTACATGACTCGATGGGCAGAAGCAACAGCCACCACCCGCATTACAGCCCAAGAGGTAGCAAAGTTCATTTTTGAGCATATCTGTTGCCGTTTTGGCACTCCTCTTGAGATAATATCAGATAGAGGACCAGGATTCAGAGGTGATTTGGTGGGAGAACTGATGACGAAGTTAGGCATCACTTGCCGACATTCAGCACCATACTATCCACAATGCAATGGTCTAGTAGAGAAGGTAAACGGAATGATTTGCAAAATCATCACAAAGCAGGTGACCAATCACACAGGGGACTGGGATAAACATCTCATGGCAGCTCTTTGGGCCTACCAAACAACCTTCCGAACATCACTAGGTTTCACCCCTTTCCATCTAGTTTATGGGAAGGAGGCAATTCTACCCATTGAGGTACAGATAGCTAGCTTACGAGTTTTGGCTAGCCAGATACAGAATCCAATTGTAAATCTCAGAAACCATATCTTGGATCTGGAGAGACTTCAACTAGATAGGGAAGAAGCAATCAATCACTATGCAACACAGGCAGAATGACGTCGGCTCACTTTCAATCAAGGGCTTAAAGAAAAGGGACTGGAAAAAGGTATGTTAGTGCTGAGATACGACAACAGATTTGACACCAGGAAGGACAAAAAATTTCAACCCAGATGGGAAGGGCCATTCATCATCAAGAAACGCTATGACAACGGTAGCTATAAGCTGATGGAAGCAGATGGGAGAATTCACAAGACTAGGGTCAATGGATGGAGACTGAAAAGGTATCTTCTTAGGTTTGATCCAGAATTCATGCTAGACATTCCAGAGGAGGGAGAACCCTCTAACTCCACAACTAAAGATGTAGAGGAAGGGCTAGAAGCATGAATGCCTCTAGCCAAAAGGAGAGGGCTAATGATGGCCGAATTTTGAAAATCAAAGGAAAAAAAAGAAAAAAAAAACTTATTTTTTCCTTGCCGAAGCCTTGGCGACACTGTTGGAAGGCCTCGACAATGCCTGGTCAACCTCACGACGCTTTTACGGGCATAGGGTTACCCCCCCCTTCGATTGGCTGACCTTACCAGCCTCATGCCCCTGCCCATGTATGCCCTACAGTAGGCCGCCCTCGGTTTCACTACCCCTTCTCTCTCTCTCTCTCTCTCTCTCTCTCTCTCTCTCTCTCTCTCTCTCTCTCTCTCTCTCTCTCTCTCTCTCTCTCTCTCTCTCTCTCCCTGTAGTTTCATTCCCCCGGCGGGCGTCGACTGAGATATATCTCTCTCTCTCTCTCTCTCTCATTTTCCCTACGTACCTCTCTCTCTAATATTCTCTCTCTCTCTCTCTCTCTCTCTCTCTCTCTCTCTCTCTCTCTCTCTCTCTACCCGCACCCCTTTGACCCCCAATAACCCCCCCCCCCCTTCACTGGCCACCCTCGGCCAGGAGCACAAGCCTCGAGCACCCACCCCCCTTCTCTCACTTTCTCTCTTGCACTCCCACTGTGTCGAGACCATAGAGCAACTCCCTCCCTTGCTCTCCAGCCGGTAACTCGAAAGTATTCCCTCTCTCTCCCCCACCCGCTTGCCTCACCCTCCCCTCGGCCTCATTCTTCCTCCCTTGGCCCGCTACCCCTACCTCTCCTCTCGTCCACACCCCCTTCGGCCATATTCCCCCCCCCCCCCCCCCCCCCCCCCCCCCCCCCAATCTTCACCTAGACCTACCCATCCTCTCTCTCTCTCTCTCTTGGGAGAGTGGCCCCGCAGACCATGGAAGGAATCTCTCTCTCTCTCTCTCTCTCTCTCTCTCTCTCTCTCTCTCTCTCTCTCTCTCTCTCTCTCTCTCTTCCCTTCTCATTCCCACACACACCCCCCCTATCCTCTCTCACCCATTCCCTATCACCACCACACACCCTCACACACTCTCTTTTTCCCCCCCCGTGGGAACCCGCCTTTTATTATATACTCTCTCTCTATAACTTCCACAATGCCCATTGACTAAACCCCCCTCCCCCCCCCTCATCACCCTCTGTCGCCACGCCGCCACCTCCCCTCTCCTTCTCCCGGACCCAGCCCGAAGGCTCCAATGCCACACACCCTCCCACCTACCCATCCTCTCTCTCTCTCTCTCTGGTGCCCTCGCATCGCAGGCCACTTCTCTATCTCTCTCTCTCTCTCTCTCTCTCTCTCTCTCTCTCTCTCTCTCTCTCATTCGTCCTAGCCTGTGAAGGCGTGCAAAGAACGAGAGTTTCTCTCCCCTTATCTCCACACACACCACACACACCCTCTCTCTCTCTCTCTCTCTCTCTCTCTCTCTCTCTCTCTCTCTCTCTCTCTCTCTCTCCCCACTCATCCCCTTCTCTCCCTCGCGCTCTGCACACAGTTCCAACCTGCCCGCAATCTCTCTCTCTCTCTCTCTCTCTCTCTCTCTCTCTCTCTCTCTCTCTCTCTCTCTCTCTCTCTCTCTCTACACACACACCACACACACCCACACACACACCCCACGCTTATACACACACACACACACACACACACACACCATCCCCCCCCCACCCTCATCCTCGCGTAGCATGCCGCCGTCAACAAAGTCGAAAAAAAAATTATATATATATATATAATATATACATAAGCCCGTTCCCACGCACGCATGCGCACCCACATCTATATACATACACACATACGTCCCCTCATGCACCAATACGTACACACACACACGCGCGCGCGCGCATATACGCACCACACACAAATACAAAAAAAACCCGAAGGAGGACCCAAAGCACGCGCCACCAACAACAAAAAGAGGAAATGCACCGAAGGCATTGTCCTCGCCGACCCCAAAAAGAAGTACGCGCTACACCGACGCACCAACAACACACCATTCGCCGGCATCACGCAACCACGATGCCATTTTCAGTAATTTATAGGTTATTTTCATCATTTCTTCAGTTTTCACCCAAGCCATTGTAAAATTCCCACTTTGTAAATTCCCTCTCTCTAGGTGATGGTCATAAAGGCCCACCTAGAGATTCTCATCTTTTAATAACCTCCCAAAACAAAGCAAGGGTCAGCCACACCGGGCCCACCACTTGCTTTGTCTTCCCGATTAGCTTACCTTAATCACACCGGGATTACCATAATCCAAGCAGCCAACACCTATAAATTGGCACTGAGAGGTCACTATCGGGGGGGGGGGGGGGGGGGGCAGTTCATGAGAGGTCAGCACTTGGTAGAGTGTAGTGGAAAGAGTTGACACTAATTGGCATCACGAGGAGGGGGCTTGTGTGTTGGTTTGCCTTGGGAATTGCACAATGGGAAGGGAGCCACGCCCACCTCTCGACTCCAATGGTCGATGCACACACACATATACACGCTCTTGGTAGCAAGCTTCAGAATCACTGAGTCGTCTTAGAGAACGCACCAAATAGTTTGCACCATCTTTTCTCCCTACTTCTCTATCACCATGGTGTGCCGCCTCGCCAAAAGGAAGGTCGTTGTAAATACTGCAGGAATAATTCTCCCTCACACCCCCGAGGGTTTTCATCATTTGCAAATCTCTCTCTCTCTCTCTCTCTCTCTCTCTCTCTCTCTCTCTCTCTCTCTCCCCCCCTCTGTGTGTAAGTTGCGGTGTTCATATCATCGTGGTTTGCATCCTAGTTGCTCAAAGCTAGGTGGTGCCCCCTGTTTGCTTTACCGTGAGGACAGGCTCGAGGCGCGCCATTCGGTCCCCGACGTTTTAGAGGCTGTCGGGGTTCGGGCTTCGTCAACTCCACGAGTGATCTTTATTCCGGATATGATCAATTCCAGTTAGCTTTGGAGAGGAGGGATCTTACTACAATGCGTACTCCTCTTAGTTTGGTAAGGATGTGCACTCTGCCAGGAGCTACTAATTCTGTAGCTCATATGATGAATGGCATGAATAAAGTATTAAGGGAGTTTATCCCACATGTTACTATGCCTTTCATTGATCATCTACCAATTAAGGGCTGTGAGGAAGGCTCAAAAGATGAGGCAAAAGATCAGAGGGTGCCGACAGTTTGTTGCTCAACATATTGCTGACTGTGATGCTATTTTATCAAGGCTTGAAGAAGTTAACTTAACACTTTTATGTCAAAAATCAACTTTTGGTGCTAAGGAGGTCTTAATTGTGGGACATATGTGCAGTTTTGAGGGTAGAAGGCGAAGTCCAGCAAAAGTTGAAGCTATCCAAAAGATGAAGGAAACATGCTCTTCGGTTACTGAAGTTCATCGATTCTTGGGTGCATGTGTGTTCTATCTTATTTGGCTACCACACTTTGCTCATGTTGCAGAGGTGTTGTATCAATTATTGAGAAAAGGTAAAAGGTTTGTTTGGGATGAAGTTCACACACAAGCTATCAGGAAATCAAAGTAGATGCTTCTCCACGCTCCGACCTTGAGGAAGTCTGACTACCAATGCGGAAGTCCAGTTATTTTAACAGTTGACACTAGCCCGACAGGTATTGGATGGGCTATAGGTCAAGATGATGAAGGAGGACACATGTATGCAGTTAGATTCAGAGCCATGGTGTTCAATGCTCATCAACGAGGTTATCCACAGGTTAAGAGGGAGCTTCGGGGCGTTGCTACTGCTCTAAGGTCTGATAAAGAATACTTTATTGGAGCTTCTTTCATGGTAGAGACAGATTGCTTGCCACTGATAGGTATGATTGCAAACTGCTCTACTCCGGACATTGCCATGCTATGATGGATAGCCTATATTAAGTCTCTTAACCCAGAATTTTGTCATATTGTAGGTAGAGATAATCCTGTTGCAGATATGTTATCAAGAGCCAGGTTTGATGATGAAGAAGAGATGCTGAGCACAAGTGATGATGTTGGCTTGAAGTTCTACACGTCCTCTTATCTACATTCCAATTGTGGTAATATTGCTCATGTTTTTGAAGTATTTTCTGAAGAGTTCTATGACGGAGAGTGGCTAATGATAGGCCGCTACCTAAGCACTCTTACTAGACAAGAAGGATGGAGTGACCAAGATTACAAGAGGATCAGGAAAAAGGCCTACGGCTATTTTTTGAAAGATGGACATTTATGGAAGCAACCGAAGCGCAGGAGGGGTACCACAACGGGTTATTTGTGATAAAGCAACTCAACAGCAGGTGATCAAAGAGTTTCATGAAAGTCTATGGGTTGGACACAGAGGAGTCTAGGCAACTTTTGTCAAGATTAAAGATCGGTATTGGTGAAAAGGTATGTACAAAGATGTGGTTCAATTTGTGGAAACATGCTTAATATGTCAACAATATTCTAATGTGCGACATAGAGATGGATTGCATCTCACCTATCCACTGGCTATGCACTGCAAGTGGGTGGTGGACCTTATTACAATGCCAGTAGGAGTGTGGCAGATGAGGTATATTGTTCTTGTGAGAGAAGATCTTACTAATCAGGTTTAAGGCAGAGCTTTGCGTAACAAAGCTACCAGTTCAGTATGCAAGTTCTTGCTTGAAGATGTTATCTCCAGGTATGGATGTGTTGACTGTTGGAATTAGGGTTGCAGAGAAACGCACACAGCTTGGAGAAGACAAAGGAAGCTCAAGGCACACAATAGAGAGTGTATTACTTAGTGTGCAATGGAAAGATAGATAGCCCCAGAGTGATGGGCGTACATACAATGCTCTGGGGAAAAAACCTCCTAAAGAGGGAAAAAATGCCCCGGCGGTCCTAGTGTGTTCACACACATCACTACCACTGTATATGGTAACAAATCCCCCTGGAGTGATGCGGTGAACGAGAGCTGGCACATGAGTAAAGGGAAGTGCCATGCCCTGAGGACAGGATCAGTCCACAAAGGGGAGTAAGCCCAAATCTTTGCGGAAAGCTTCAAGCTTCTCACGAGACAATGCCTTTGTGAAAAGATCTGCAAGGTTGTCTTGTGTTGGCACATAAGCCAAGCTGATCTCTCCTGCTGAGAGCCTCTCCCTGACATAGTGGTAATGCACCTCAATGTGCTTTGTGCGAGCATGAAAAACTGGGTTCCTCGCAACTGCCAATGCGCTCTGACTGTTAGTGTAGATAGTGTTGGCAGTGTCCTATCCAACACCCAAATCAGCCATCAGGCGTCTGAGCCATACACACTCAACCGTAGCTGTGAAGACAACCCTGTACTCAGCCTCACAACTCGAAGTGGCCACAGTAGGTTGCTTCTTGCTCAACCATGATATACATGAACTGCCAAGCATGAAACAGAAACCACTTGTGGACACTCACATGTCAAAACAACCAGCCCAATCTGAATCCGAAAAAGCATGTAAGTCTGGCGGCAATGATCCCCCCTTGGGATAAAACAAGCCAAGGTGTAAAGTGCCACTAAGATAGCGGAAAATTCTCTTGACAGCCTGCCAATGCTTAGACCCTGGGCTATGCATAAATCTGGCCTCGTGTTGCACACATAAATGAGGCAGCCAACAGCAGTATGGTAAAGAGTGACATCAGCAGGATCGCCGGCATCATGTAGACTCAACTTCAAACCTGTTTCCATGGGAGTGGCAATAGGTTTGCAATCCTCAAGTCCAAACTTACATAGCAATGTCTCTATGTAACTTTTCTGACACAAGGCAATACCACCATCACACTGCCTAAACTGTATACCCAAGTAATGATGCAACAGCCCCAAATCTTTCATCTTGAAAGTAGCATTCAAATCAGCCTTAAATTCAGCAATATGTCTCTCATTTGGTCCAATGATCAACAAATCATTGACATAAAGAACCACAATGAGAAGTACATCACCCTCATGCTTTACATACAATGTGCTTTCTGTTGGACTGTTACGAAAGCCTTGTTTGACCAAATGAGTGTCAGCCTTCTCATACCAAGCACGAGGAGATTGCTTCAACCCATACAAAGCCTTGTTACATTTGCACACTTTGTCCTCTTGTCCTTTTATGACAAAACCGCGAGGCTGCGTTACATAAACTTCCTCAAATATGTCACCATTCAAGAAAGCAGTAACAATGTCTGATTGATGTACATCCCAACCAAAATGAGTTGCCAATGCACATAGAAAACGCACAGTAGTCATACGACAAGTGGGAGCAAAAGTCTCTTCATAATCTATGCCTTTTTGCTGTGCATAACCCTTTGCAACAAGTCGAGCCTTATGGCGATCAATCTCACCATCCGGCTTGCGTTTCAACTTGTAAACCCACTTCATACCAATTGCCTTTTTGCCAGGAGGCAAATCACATAAAGTCCATGTGTCATTTTCTATAAGTGCATCATATTCTGATTGCATGGCAGACATCCAATTTTCTGAATTCTGTGCTTCATCAAAAGATAGAGGCTCCTCAACATCATGTAAGCTAGACACATCCAAAGCATAACAATCTGATGCATAAGATGCATGGCGAGAGCCTGAACGAGTACGACTAGACAAAGGTGCATCCAATTTACTGTCACGCAAAGTGTGCACCAGCCATTTTGTCATACCTCTAGCCTGCTCATTTTCAGCCCTTTCCTCATCAAGTACATCATGTACATTTGCATCAGTAATAGGCTGATCTAAAACATTTTCAGAAACCCCCATAGGCTGTACATTTGCCTCATTGGAACTTACATTCGTATTTCCACCACTGAAAAGAGGCAACAAAGTGTCATAAATGTCCTGTGAGCTTACATTACTGTCTCTAGTACATGACAGCAAGGGCTGAACAGAATCTTCCACAAACACTACATACCGAGAAACCAGAATACGTTTTGTTTGCGGATGATACAACACGTACCCTTTGCTTTCAGCACTATAACCAACAAAAAGACATTTGACAGCCTTATCATCCAATTTTCTGTGCTGCACTTGTGGCACCAAAGCATATGCCAAACAGCCAAAAACACGCATGTGCTCAATAGAAGGCTTTCTATCATGCCATGCTTCATATGGAGTAATAGACTGCAAAGCTTCCGTAGGACACCTATTAAGTACATAAGTGGCACACATGATGGCCTCAAGCCAAAAAGAATGCGGCAAAGCTTGACTTTTGACCATACATCATGCCATTTCCGTCAGTGACCTGTTTTTCCTCTCAGCAACACCATTTTGCTGAGGTGTATAAGGCACTGTACATTGGTGTTTTATCCCACGACTAGCCAGAAATGCATTAAATTCATGAGACATATACTCCCCCCCTCGATCGGAACGGAGGGTGCCCATAGTACATTTCGAGACATTTTCAACCATAGCCAGAAATTTTTTGAAGCACATAAAAACTTCGGACTTCTCTTTAAGCGGAAATACCCATGTGTGCTTGGAGTAATCATCAATGAAAGTCACGAAGTAAAGGTAATTGCCCAAGGACGGAGTTTGCATGGGCCCACAAACATCACTATGCACAAGCTGCAACCTGCATGTGGCCTGAATTGAATCATCCTTTGGAAACTTAGAACACTGCATCTTACCCAAAATACAGCCTTCACAAACATGTTTGACAGGTGCTTCAAGAGGTGGCAAAGAAGCAACCATATCAGATTTCTGCAAACGCAGCAAACTGGCAAAATTCAGATGACCAAAACGTGCATGCCAAAGTTTTGCATCTGAAATAGCCCTTGAATCTGCAATAGCAGTTGTAAAATTTTGTCCACACTTGTCATACAAAGTGAGCTTATACAGCCCACGACACAAAAGGCCAGATGCAACAATTTCATCACCAAAACTGAGACCATGAACTGTACATCTGTCATCCACAAATTTGACTACAAGTCCAAGTCTAGCAAGTGCGGATACAGGCAAGAGATTCTTCTTGATCCCAGGTACATAAAGTGTATCAACAAGTGTGAAAGAACTGCCATTAGCAGCAGTAAGCACAATCTTTCCAACTCCCTGACCTGGATAAGAGGCATTGTTGGCACAAGTGACTGAATTCCCATGAGGGACAGACTCGAGAGAGGTAAACAATTCACGATGTGAGGTAATGTGCTTTGTAGCACCGTCGAAATACCACACATGTGAATCTGCAGCAATTGATAAGCATGCATCATGGCCAGCAGGATTGTAAGTGCACTCTGCACTAAAAGCCCATTCTGCATCAACATCAGCATCACAGTCTCCTTTTACAGAAGACTCAACAATGGCTGCATTTGTAGTGGAACCAACATTTGCAGTGGAACCACCCTCTTTCTTCTTAGCCTCTTTGGCCTTCAACTTAGGACACGACTTGATCAAGTGATCATTAGCCTTGCAATAATGGCAACGCATCTTCTTTTTTCCCTTATCACCAGAATTGCCAGATGAAGTGCTGCCAGCAGAAGCATTAGGAACAAAAGTTTAGCCACTCGCAGCAGAACCATAAAAAGTGGCTGCATTGCTGTTACCACCCTTTCTTTGAGAAGCAATAAAAGCCTGTTCAACTGCACGCTGTCTAGTCCTGTTTTTTTTGGAAAGCGACTCTTGCAACAACAATGTGCATAATGCATCAAACTTGACAACTTCTGGATTTCCTTGGGTCATAAGTCTCCAAGTACTAGCAAAAGTCTGGTAAGAATCTGGTAAGGCATCAAGAACAGTCTACACAAGGGAACTATCTGAAATGACTTCACCTGCAGAAATAAGTTGCTCATTGATATCCTTGACACTAGCAAGGAAAGTGTCCATATCAGCTTCCTCATGCATAATCTTCGACTCCAGCTCTTTACGCAGCAAAGCAATTTTAGCCTCATTGCGACTTGCATAAAGACCAGCCAAAATATCCCAAGCCTGTTTTGCAGATTTTGCTGAACGGATGTGAGGAACAATGGTGCGCTTCACAGACAATGCAATCAATGCATGAGCCTACGCATCCTTAACATCCCAATGAGCTTGTTCTGCCGCATGCAAAACAACTCTAACAGCAGCAATCCTTGCAGCAAGACCTGCAACATCCTCAACATCGCCTACATCCTCAGAACCAAGACGTACATCAATGCCCTGCACAATGTTCCAGACACCCTTTGACACAAGAACATGTTGCATCATATAGGCCCACATAGGGTAGTTGTCCCCATCCAACCTGTCCTAAGTAGCAAACATCTTGAACACATCTGCGTTGTTGTTGTCAGCCATGGTAAATGCTGCAGTCGATGTGAAAACTGCCCGAAAATAGGAGAAACGGAGTGGGAACAACACGTGCTATATAGCACAAACCGTAGAAAACTATAAGGCACCTGTTATGCAAAAAACGACACTGACAGAAATTTTGCACAAAATGACAAAATAGCCTGTGCAGTATTGCCTATAGTGGAAACGGAGGCCGAAATGAGCCCAAATCAAAAATCTGAGCAGACCAAGCTCCTCGAGCTTACCCGAAGTATTTGTCGACCTGCGAACGCTCGCCAAAGCTCACTGAAATCGGAAAAAGTGAGCAGGCGTGTACTGGAGCAGCTGGCGACTAAGCCCGGGAGGACGCAACGTGCTCTGATACCAATTGTTGGAATTAGGGTTGTAGAGAAACACACAGAGCTTGGAGAAGACGAAGGAAGCTCAAGGCACACAATAGAGAGTGTATTACTTAGTGTGCAATGGAAAGATAGATAGCCCTAGAGTGATGGGCGTATATACAATGCTCGGGGGAAAAAACCTCCTAAAGAGGGAAAAAATGCCCCGACGGTCCTAGTGTGTTCACACACATCACTACCACATCACTACCACATGTATATGGTAACATTGGCAGAATTACTGTAAATAGAGGAGAGCTGGATGCAAATGAAGCTCGAGAGTTTTTTGCTCGTCTGGGCATTAAACTCGCTCTCACTACAGCATATAATCTAGAAGGTAACGCAAAAAGTGAAAGAGGGCATTCGCCTATTGTTAAAGCTTTAGCGAAGGGGTGTGAAGGGCATATTGGTGATTGGCCTAAACTCTTGCCATTTGCTTTATAGGCTGATCGCACTACACACAGTTCTATTACAAGGTTTATGCCGTTTGAATTGATGCATGGGCAAAAACCCATTATGCCTATAGAGGAAGCAGTTATGACTTGGACCATAATGCCATGGGAAGAAGGTATGTCTACTGAAGACTTGCTTGCTCTACGTATTTGCCAGCTTGAGAGGCGTCAAGAGGATATTGAACAGGCTAAGAGAAGCTTAAGGAGGCAAGGTTGAAGATTAAAGCATCATTTGATGGGAAGCACAGACTACGACCACATGCTATCAAAGATGGTGATTGGGTACTTGTTTATGACAGTAGCCTGGAGAACCAATACACTGCTATGCGGAAGATGGTTAAATGATGGTTTGGACCATATGTAGTACTTCATGTTTATGATAATGCGACCTACAAGTTATGCGAGCTTGATGGGAGCGAGCTCAAGGTGCGTATTGCAGGGAAAAGAGTTAAGTTGTTTAAGCAACGAGATGGTGAGATTAATCCTAGAGATTTCAACACAGATCAATCTCCTAAAGATAGTGTTATGTATGCATCAGATGATGAGTCTGATGATGCTCTTGATGATGCTTCCTAAGTGCAGTTGGCATAGACTGGAGGCTGTGCAGATTCAGAGGGGGTGGATGTCGTGCAGCTCCAGTCCCATGCTAAGAAAAGATGCCAGAAAAATGCACATCAAGCTTCTTTGAAGCCTACTTGATTAATGGTCAATGATCAGGGCTTGTTAACATGCCAAATTCAATGATTAATGTATGCCAGATGCGGCTTAAAAGGGCCAACAGATGCCTTAATGATGCTAAAAAGGGCTATGCTTGAAGTGGGCATGGATGGGATATTATGACTTAGAAATGCAGTCGGCAGTGGTCGTGATTGGCAATACCTGGCTAGCAACTTTTTATCGGATGTGATGGGAAGGCCTTACTTCAATGCAATCACTTATACTTGCATCTAGCAGGCTAGTGGCACTATTCGAGGTCATTTACGGGCATGAGAATTCACGGTAATATTATTAGTCAGGGGATGTTGGAAATAATGATGTCTTACGAGACGTTGCCTTGGTCGGCATGTATACCAAATGTGGTGTTCGAAGCAATGGAAGCTTTAGATGAGGTGCCCTTCGAGAGCCGCTCGGAGATGTCGTGCTTGGCATTGCCTTGACCGGCATCTGTACCAAATATGGTGCCTTCATTTTTTTGTGGAGAAAATCCTTAGTAGACATGTATGCTTAATGTGGTGCCCAAAGGCCGCCCACTAATTAAATGGCACTATGGCTGCCCAAGCAATAGGCTGGTCGCCTGCCAATTAAAACCCTTAGGGGTGTGTGAACCAAGGGAGGAAAGAAAAAAGGCATGGCCAGCAGCAACCAGCGCATCACAAGGAAGAAGAAGAGCTCGTAGCGAGCAGGGATTAACTCCGATGACGCCGACCAAGAAACGCGAAGTGCTCAGCTTGCAGGGGCGCTCCCATTTGATGCCACTTGCGATGCTTTTGGAGGAGGTTGAATTCCAGGCTACCACGTCAGCAAGGGGCGCTACCCATTAGCGACATCGCTACTGGGTTGGCCGTATTTAGCAAGGCAAGTCCATGCAATCTTAAAAAGTGGGCTATTATAAAAAAGGGAAGCAGCTCTTTTGGGAGGATCTCCTTAGCCATCATAATCCTAAGCTCTCTAATCTTAAGCGGGACCCCACAGCTTCTTCTCTCCCGGGCTAAGCTAGGCTTCCTAAGCCGATGGTAAACAAACTCTTGCTAATCCAATTGTAATCAAACCCTCCTAAATCCATTCGAATCCTTTCTTCTTCTCACACAAGCAATATCTCCTAAATCATAATCCTAAGTCGAAAAATCCTAAGCCGATAATCCTAAGACTTCTCTAATTGAAACTCCTAAGGCCGTTCGATGTCGAAGCTAAGCTCCCATAGCCATAGCTGAAGAGAAAATCAAACTCTCTCTCTTGACTTTGAAGTAGCAGAGGGGAAAATGAAGAAGATCAAGGCAGTTTTTGGCAGATCAATTAAGGCGATAGATCTTATTTGGTATTGTTTCATCAGACCATACATTATCGTCATTAGTGAAATTTGATTTCATAATTAGCACTTGGATTACAGCAAGTTAAACCTTGTAAGGCGCTTAAACTCCTCCATTAATATTTGATTAAGTAGGGTTACTGTTAAGTATTTGATTTGAGTTATCAAGCTTCAGAATCTGGATCAAACTGTTTGTTTTAAGCTCAGTTCCCATTAATTGTGTCTGCTGCGACTCTTTTCCTCGCACCTCTCACAGCAAGAGGACATGTGCCTTCCCGGCTCACCTTTTGAATACAAATCCCCCGACAACGATAAGTTCTAAAATCCCCTAACCCTATTAATAAAGACAAGCTAAGTGTATGAGTTATTTCATGAGATTTCTCTTGGAATTTAATTTCCTCTTGCCAATATTTTGACAATCCATTATCTCTTCGAATATCAAAGACACTGCATGTTTAGTTATTCTTAGGAATCAAATATCTTCATATCAAATCGTGCTAAAGAGGACCCTTGAGACATAAAAGGTAAAGTAAATAACTAGACACATCATTGGAATCATGTAATCATTAGATACATGTTTGAAGGAAAAATAAATCTACGAGATTCCAGTTTAGTGCATTTAAGTGTGCTCCATGAAAAGTTCACTTTTTCATAACAAAAAAACACAAAACATAAGAGAATTACGTAATGAACTACTCAAAGGGTTACATGTCGTTACAAAAGAAAGGCTATTTGATAGAAGTACTAAGCCACTACCTCTCAAGAAAATATGGGCATAAGAAAGCTTAATATGGGCACAAACTTCTTTCTTTCGAGGGCATGACAACATATTTGACACATCATCTTGTGATAGTATCGGTTGGTGTATGATCATATCCTCATTCTTATGTAAGCCTAATACCTGCAAGTAGACAAAATAGAGATGTTTGCATGGAGGGTAAGGCTTCCCTTTAGGTTCTCTCTGCATGAAATCTGGACAGGTACACCAAGGTTCTACCTTGATGTGCACAAAATATTCCTCTCCACTCTCACATGCCTAGTGAAAAATAGAGTGTGGTGGGGGATCCATTGCACTCTCATTAATGACTGTTGCAAGCATGTACTCAACACTGCAAACCCTCTTCTCTATCTCCTTGGAAATTCCATGACGCCACTTGATTGACCTCTTTTATTGATGGTAATATCGTTTTTTCTCTTGTCACTCTCCATTTGGCTTGCTTCTTTTCTAGAGGATTCCTCTACCCCTGCCACAAAAGGTGGATCAGGCTTGACACCCACCTTGAAACCAGCCTTTAGCAATTTCTCTATCTCTTCAAAATTGATATTTGTGCCCATGTGAACTTTCCACACACTTGGCTTATGGATTATGTTTGGTTCTACATTTAGTAGAAATGGGAGCCCCAACATAACCAGGAAAAAATCCAAATCAAGCTAATCATATGGAAAATAATGAAAACTAAAATATAAACAAGGCTCCTCAAACAAGCACAACCCTTTGTCCAAACTCCAAATGCCCCAAGAAAACAAGTACCATCCTATATGCATGGAAATAAGGTCAAGGAATCACCCATCATAGATAAAAAACTATAACAAAAAAGATGTTTATATCCTTCACAAACATAAGCACTAAGGTAGAAACAAGTCTCTTGTAAAGCAAAACTTCTTTATCCACACTCCATATTTAGTCACACACTAACCAACATCATATATATGTAACTTTAAGATATAGGAATGACTAAAAACACACACAAGAAAAAGAAGTTAATGAAAACCTTCAAAGGTACAAAATAAAAAAAAGGCCTCATAAAAGTGTTGGCAATCTAGAATAGAGAGTTTTTCAATTCAAAAAAGGTAGCTACTAGAAAGCATATTGTTGTCCTCTCATATCTCATGCAAAATCTGCAATGAATCCTTTAGCTAGCTCAACATCATCCTCTATCCCTAGATAATGTCTCTTTAGCTCTTGGTATGCATGCCCTAGGTCTCCATTTCTAGAAAAAATATCCAAAATAGCATCTCGTTCATCCGTGAAGGTCCGCACTAACCATCTGTGGCAAAAAAGAATCTCAAAAACATCTCTTCTACCATAATAAAATTTTTAAAACATTTGCCCAATCTTTCACCATTTTCCTCTCCTCATCCATAAGACCTTCATCAATCAGTTGGATTTACCTTAGTATAAATAAGAAACTTGCAATCAAATAGTTCTCAAATTTTTCGTCTCATGCATTCATGGAAGGTGTTCCAAAGTCAAACTGTGGATTAAAATATACCTCTTGGTAACCTCCTCAACACCATGTTGTTTTTCTCCTTTGGCATACCTCTTTGCTCAAATAGGAGAGGTGGCCATAGTGTAGAGCTTTTTCTTTGTTAGAGCAACCATACCCTTCTTGGACCAATCATACTTGTAGATGAATTGAAAGAATCCATCACCATTACATGGATTTGCAATGGTGATCATTTTGTATACTCTATCTCTGAATGTTTTCTCCACCGTTCCTTTGCCTTCTCACATTTTGCAATAGGCTCCTCCAAGCCCATGCTATGTCTATCAATGGAAGCTATAGCCAGCTTCATTGCACTATCAAAAGAGGTCTGCAAAAATTGAAAAATTATATGCTCATTAAAAACTGTAGACGGTGCTACCTAAAAATCTACTAAAAAAAGGAAGCTTAACCATTACCTTCCATACAAGCTAGCCTAAAATAGTAGCAGGAAGTCAATTTCTTTTGTTGTTTGCTTAATTTGGTAGTTTGCTACACAATGTTTGTTACTAAGTGACTTGTAGTCCCAATGTACTAACTAGCCAACCTAGTTAGTATGCTAACTAGAATATCCATAATGCTAACTTGCAAATCTAGTGTAACGAGCCAACCAAGTATGCTAGGTAGCATACCCAATTTTCTAATTAGCACACCCAATATGCTAACTAGCCTACCCTAGTATATTAAGTAGCAGATCTAGTGGACTATCTAAATAGCCCAATTATGCTAGTTAGCATATCCATTATGGTAATTAGCATATCCAATATGCTAACTAGCATATCAAGTATGCTAACAAGCATACCAAGTATGCTAGGTAGCATACCCACTTTGCTGATTAGCATACCCAATATGCTAACTAGCAGATCCAGTGCTATATCTACCTAGCCCAACATGCTAATTAGCATATACATTATGTCAATGAGCATATCAATTATGTTGATTAGCATGCCCAATATGCTACCTTGCATGGCATGTTGGTATAGCATTCTAACTAGCTTTGGACAGGGACGGATGCTCAAGGAGCTGTGTTCAAGTAATTGGGGCAAGGTAGCGTGTTAACAACTACACTGGTTGGTCAGCAAAGGGGTGGTTTATCTCTAGTGGTTCCAAAAAGAAAATTTGGACTGGCAGTGGGGATCCTCTGCGTTAACACAGATGACCCCTTGTCCAAACAATCTCGCCCAATCTTTGCTAAGCATGATGAAATCACCTCAATTTTTTGCATTGTTCTAACTCGAATAATCTTGCCCATTCTTGGCCAAGCCTATCACAAACTCACTAAGTTGTCAATGGGGCATAGATGACCCCTTGCTCAAATTCATCGCTCCCAATCTTCAATGAGCACATGAAATTACACCAATTTTTCTAAGTTTTGAAGCTCTTAGTGTTGGGGTATAAAGCCCAATGTGGTCGCCCAGGTAAGTGGGCGGGCCGCCAGGTATGTACACATATTCTTTTGTAAAAACCTAATAAGAACTCACTATGCTCTACACATTACAGTAGAGCGAGTTCACCATATCGTCGTGCTCTTCTTCTCGCACTCTCTCTTGCGTCGCACTTCCGCTCGTACTCCTTCAACTGGCATCAGAGCTCAGATCAAGGCTCGGGGCAGCACTGCAGGAGGCTAGAGTCACCAACTCAGATTGGAGTGAAATTCGACAGGCGAAGACACGGCCCCAAATCTCGTGGGTGTACCCGAAGGACTTGGTGTTGTCAGAATTTCATTCTGAGGTCATCTCGGCCACCGTTCGGCTTTGACAAAGGTCTGCGTAGGCCATTTTTGACTACGTGGTCTCGACGGGTGCAGATCCGACTCTGCAAATTTGGGGTTTTCGGCCTACGACTGCAGGTGCTGAGGATATCGACACTCCTAGAGTGTTGATTTGTGGCTGTCTACACATCGAAGGACAGCTCACAGTTCTTGGAGGCGTGTCACATATGACACGGGCGCATCTACACACAGATTGTAGGCGACATCCACTAGTTCATCAGGTAGCTTGTGTTTGCTACTTGATATTCCAGATTTCATCCTGACATTGTAGGTACTTCCACATGGTATGTATTGTCAGAGATGATGTATGTCTGTTGAGGGTTTGCTGGCTGTGAGTCACGTAGCAAACAACCGCCGCAGCGATTACAACATACAGTGGGAAATTTGTGGATGTATGACTTTGTGGGAAGTCTATGTACTGTCAGATTTACTGCAGCCTTTGTTGAGGGTCGAGTGAGGTTTTATTGAGCTGGGGGATTCTCGAATGTTGAGATCCTTTCCGTGATACAGGTCTTGGAGCGATCCCTCGAGCACCCTTAGATGCCTAGGCAGCTAGGATATATTGACTGTGAGTTAGACAGTTGGGATTGCATCTTTGCTTTACTGCCGTTCAGGCATTGTCGCAGTCTATGCTTACAGGATAGTGACAGGACAGTCAGAGACAGTACAGGTGCAGGACACGTTTACCCACAGCTTACAGTGTTAGAGAGACAGTGTTTTTTGAGCTGTTTTTTGGTCTGTTTTTGAGTACACCAGAGCCATTTTACAAAGGAGACTCTGCCGAAATTTATGCAGAATCTGAAGCTTTCTTGGTTCATTTGACAGGTTGATATTGGTTCAGAGGTCAGTTTAGAGGGAAAACTCTGCGAATTTTTCCCAGGAAAGTAAACTACTGTGAAGCATAGCTATGGCTAGATCACAGGACACTGCTCTTTACAATATCAAAAAGCTGGATGGAACCAATTTCCCATTGTGGAAGCAGTAGATTTGGCACGTGTTGGTACAAAAGAAGCAGATAAAACCTATAAAGCTCAAGGGGATAAAACCAGAAGATATGGACGAAGATGAATGGAGCGAAATGGATGAATTGGCACTTTCTACCATTATACTGACTTTGGCAGTAAGCGTTTACTTCAATGTAGCAGACGAGATGTCAGCTTATCAAGCATGGTTAAAGCTGAGTGATCTTTATGAGAAGCAGAGTGCAGCTTCACAGGTATACTGGCTTAAGAAGCTTGTTGACTTGAAGATGAAAGAAGGGACACCTATGTCCAATCATCTGAATGAATTCAACACAATCTACAGTCAGTTGTCAGCTCAAGGTGTCAAGTTTGATGAACCTGTTAGAGCTATGTTCCTGTTGATCACATTGCCGGAAAGTTGGGACACTTTTCGCACAGCTTTGAGTAATTCTGCACCTCCAGATGGTTTGAACATAGCAGGTGTAGAAGGAAGTCTGCTTACTGAAGAAACCAATAGAAAGACAATGGACAAAGGCAAAGGAATAGCCTTAGTTGTCAGGGGAAGGACCAAAGAAAAGTACAAAGGTGGAAAGAGGAATCAGTCTCGTAGCAAGTCCCGCAGTGCTAAAGGCAAGAGTGACATAGAATGCTACCATTGTGGCAAGAAGGGTCAAGTGAAAAGAGACTGCAGAGAATGGAAAGCAGAAAAAGGCAAAGAGAAAGCTGAAGACCATGGTGAGAAGAACAAGTCCTCAGTGAAGATTCAAGAAATAAATGTGACAAACACTGTTGCAGAGGATGACAGTCTAGTGTCAGGAGAAATCTACTTCTTGAAGAATACAATGGACTCAGCTCTTCTTATAGCATCTGATGGAAATGCACTGAGTGACTGGATTATAGACTCAGGTGCATCGCTTCATGTGTCTCCAAACAAGGAGTGGTTTACCTCTTATATGACCACTAAAGATCATGTTCGGCTAGGCAATGGGCAGACATGTGAGATCTTAGGTGTTGGAGATGTTCAATTGAAGTTTCAGAATGCCTCTTCTTTCACGCTGAAGAATGTGAGACATGTTCCCGCAATTACAAAGAGCTTGATCAGCATAGGTTTACTTGATGATGCTGGCTACGTCACCACTTTTGGACAAAACATGTGAAAGATATCCAAGGGTTCTATGACGGTAGCATATGGAATAAAGTCTGGAGAACTTTACATGATTTATGTATCAAATGTCTCTAAAAATGTAATCAATGTAACCGAGCAGCCGAACGTTTCTTTGTGGCATAGCCGGTTAGGACATATGTCCAAGAAGGGAATGGAAATCTTGTCTCGTTTTGGTTATTTGCATGGCTTTTCATTTAATGATTTTGAATTCTGTGAACATTGTCTGTATGGTAAGCAAACACAGCAGCCACATAAGCATAGAAGCAGTAGAAGAGATACACAGTTGGCACTTGTTCATAGTGATTTGTGTGGACCTATGCCTAACCTATCTCTAGGGGGAGCTTCTTACTTTATGACATTTATAGATGATTACTCGAGGAAAGTATGGGTTTACTTTCTCAAGCACAAGGATGAAGCGTTTAGTGTTTTCAAAACGTTTGTGACACTTGTGGAGAATCAGAGTGGCAAGAAGCTTAAATGCTTACGCACTGACAATGGTGGAGAGTATGTTTCAAAGGCCTTTCAGGACTTTTGTGAGTCAAAAGGTATAAAACGTGAACTTACTGCTCCTTACAATCCTCCTCAAAATGGTGTTGCTGAGAGGATGAATAGGACCATACAAGAGAAGGTCAGAAGTATGTTGTCTAATGCACAGCTGCCAAATGGGTTTTGGGCTGAAGCTGTATCAACAACTGTTAATCTTGTAAATAGATCTCCTAGCAAGGTTTTGCAGAAGCATTCAGTGCCAGAGATGGTATGGTCAGGCAAAATGCCCTCATACAAGCATCTCAGAGTCCTAGGCTGTGAGGCATATACTCACGTTGCAAAGGAATTTAGGAACAAACTTGAGCCAAAGAGTAGAAAGTGCATCTTTCTAGGCTATGGTAATTCTGGTGAGATGGGGTATAGACTTTGGGATCCCGAATCCATAAAGGTTGTCCGCAGCAATGATGTTCACTTTAATGAATCCAAATATCATTCTAAACCAGAGAGGGTTGAGGAGATTAGAAGAGTTGTCTTCCAAGAAGATGGACCTGCACGTGCAAGACAAAATGTCAGGGCTCAAGAGGAGCAAGGACAGGATAGAGTGGAACCACAGGTTGTGGCTGAGCCTGAGCCACCTATTGTGCGTAGATCTGGACGTGTCACTCGACCTCCTGATAGGTTTGTTCCATCTATGAACTATCTCATGTTGACTGATTGCAATGAGCCTTCATGTTACAAGGAAGCAGTGCAAATGAAGGACTCCGGGAATTGGCAATTGGCCATGCAGTCAGAGATGACAGCTCTGCATAAAAACAAGACATGGAAGCTAGTTAAATTACCACAGGGCAAAAAGGCTCTACCTTGTAAATGGGTTTACAGGTATAAGATCACCGCTCATGATAGTCAGCCAAAGTACAAAGCAAGGCTTGTTGCCAAGGGCTTTAAGCTAGAACAAGGGATTGACTTTGATGAAGTCTTCTCTCCGGTGGTCAAGATGACTACATTGAGATGCTTTATTGCATTGGTTGCCATATTGGATTTGGTGTTGCACCAAATGGATGTCAAGACAGCGTTCTTGCATGGTGATTTAGATGTGGAAATTTACATGCAGCAGCCAGAAGGGTTTGTTGAGAAAGGCAAGGAAGATTGGGTATGGCAGTTGTTAAAGAGTCTTTATGGCTTAAAACAATCACCGAGGGCATGGTACCATAAATTCCACAAGTTTATGCTTTCTCAAGGCTACAAACGTAGTGAGTTCGATCACTGTCTATATACAAAGAAGGCTAAGGATGGTAGTTGGCTGATCCTTATTTTGTATGTGGATGACATGTTGATTGCTGGCAAGCACTTGGAAGAAATTTCAGCTTTGAAGTCAAAGTTGGCAAAATCGTTTGACATGAAAGACATGGGTGAGGCAAGTCATATACTTGGTATGCGCATTGAGAGAGACAGATCAAAGAAGTTGATTTGGTTATCTCAAATAGAGTATATTGACAAGGTTTTGCAACGTTTCAATATGGAGAAGGGAAAGGCACTGAGTGTTCCATTGCCACCATATGTGAAACTTAGCAAACAAGATTGTCCTGTGTCTGAGGAAGAACAGGCTGAAATGGATAAGATTCCATATGCGTCTGCAGTGGGTAGTTTGATGTATGCAATGATTGCTACTCGCCCAGACATTGCATTTGCAGTGGGAGTAGTAAGTCGATACATATCAAACCCAGGCAAGAAACATTGGGAGGCAGTGAAAGGAATATTGAGATACTTGAAAGCTACAAAGAGTATGCGTATATGCTATGGGAGTCAGGAGCTAAGTGTAAAGGGTTTTACAGACTCAGATTATGCAGGTGACTTAGACAACCGAAGGTCTACGTCAGGGTATGTCTTTACATTGGCTGGTGGAGCAGTATCATGGCGTTCTAGATTACAAGATTGTGTTACTCAGTCTACTACGTAGGCTGAATATGTTGCAGCATCAAAGGCATGCAAAGAATCAATTTGGCTTAATCGACTAGTAACAGATTTGGGAATCAAAGAAGAGATGCCTGTGTTATATTGTGATAGTCAAAGTGCTATACAATTGGCTCGCAATCCAGTTTATCGCTCAAAGGCAAAGCATGTGGATGTGAAGTATCATTTCATCAAGGAAATGCTCGAGGATAAGCAACTTCAGCTTGTTAAAGTTCACACCACAGAAAATCCTACTGATCTACTTACAGAAGGACTTCCCTCAGAGAGCTTTGCGCATTTTCGCAAGCAGTTAGGTGTAGGGTAGTACATCACTTCTCTACCACTCTTGTATATTAGCTTGTATAGTAGCTTCTCTCACACTTAAAGTACCACATTGGACTTTAAGTGGGAGGTTGTTGGGGTATAAAGCCCAATGTGGTCGCCCAGGTAAGTGGGCGGGCCGCCAGGTATGTACACATATTCTTTTGTAAAAACCTAATAAGAACTCACTATGCTCTACACATTACAGTAGAGCGAGTTCACCATATCGTCGTGCTCTTCTTCTCGCACTCTCTCTCGCGTCGCACTTCCGCTCGTACTCCTTCACTTAGGCACTAAGCTGGCAATGTGGGGTCCTCTGTGCTAATGTGGATGACCCCTTGTCGAAGCCATTGCACAAAATCTGGGTAAATTGACCTCATTTTCTTCCAAAATTTCCCATTTTTTGAGAGCTTCTACAAGTTCTAAGGCATTGAGCCCAATACACTTCATTTTCTACAACATTTTGCTGTGTTCTGCAAGCATTAAGGCATAGAGCTATGATGAGTGGGCCCTCCACAGTAATGGGGATGACCCCTTGCCAAAATAACTTGTCCAATAGACTCATTTTTTGCAGTGTTCTGCTATGTTCTACAAGCATTAAGGCATATAGATCGGATGAGTGGGTTATTCACCTTAACGCTGATGATCCCTTGGAAAAATAACCTACCCAATACACTTCATTTTTTGCAGCATTTTGTTGTGTTTTGCAAGCATTAAGGCATAAAGCTCGGATGAGTGGGTCATCCGTGTTAACACGGATTAATTGTGTTTTGCAAGCATTAAGGCATAAAGCTCAAATGAGTGGGTCATCCGTGTTAACGTGGATTAATTTTTGCCGCAACACTACCTCCTTTAGCGCTCACTATAAGCAACAAGTACCTTTAGCAAAGAAAGCTGCCATCTTGCAATGCAGCTATGGGTGAGCCTAGCAGCACTACCTCCTTTTGTGCTCATTGTGACTGACAAGTACCTTCAACACATTTTGATTAATTGCATGTAGTGCTTTGAAAGTGCAATTTGGAACGCTAAAACTTATGTGGCATGATGGTGGCTAAAAGCAATGCTAAAGAACATTACAACAAAGCAATTGAACGTGAGATTCTTACATTGCATCAGAATAAAAAATGATGGTGTGCCATAGCTGCCATAGACTTGGATGTTCATGCTGACCAATGTCGAAATCGAGTGCATTCCATGCTACAAATATGTCAGATTGCAAGAAAGAATTGCACATGATTTACATTCTCATAGTGGAAATGAGTATGACATTGGAACTTCTTTGACAACTCATCCTCCATCTCAACCAAGCTAGGACCATGGCCACGGAATGGCCTCAAAGAGCAAGTTATTAGCTACATTTTCCATAGCAATAATTGCTATCATCATAGGGACTTTTGTGCTTCAAAGATGGAGCTCTAGTAATTAGTGTCCACTATGAAATTTTGCAATCCTGTTGAGGGAAACAACTACTAGTAGAGTCGTATGGTCTTACAATTGGTTGCCTTTGATTGGTTCCTCTTTTGACTTCTAGGCAATACTGATCAAAATAAAAGTCCAGGAGTTTCATCTCAAAGACTACAGAGCTTGGACTAGTCTATGAGCGCAAGATGTTTTAGTCTCTAAGGCTAACTTCACACTAGAGGGATTATGCAGAAAGATGCATGGTCTCCTCCAAAAGACTGGTTATTCTCAGCCAATTTAAGGGTTCATGAATTCATCTTCTGGTTTGGATAGCATGGCCACTTAGTGGGTTGGTAGTTGTCTAGGAGGGCACTCAATTGTTTCAAATCAGGCATTAGATGCTAGAAAGATGGAGTTTGGTGTACCAAGCAAGAGCTTATACTTCAATACTATATCTTCCAAGGCAGTGCATATTTGATTTTAGAAAGGTTTTAAAGTTTTCAAGGATGTCTACAGAGGTGTCTTAAAGGACAACACATTTCTCTCTCCAAAATTTGACAAAGCATTTATTCCTTTGAAGCAGCAATCATCAAGATGGATCCAAATTTGATCATCAAGCTCAACTCCAAATGGGGTGTCTCTTGGAATGCTAAACAATGGTCATACAAATTGAGTGTTTTTTTTGTGAGCTTCTGATTTCGAGCTTTTGTAATGAAGACCACTTTTGCGAGCTTTTTGACTTTAAATTTGGAGCCTTTTCTAGGGACATAAAAAAGTTAACCAAAAAAATAGACATTACTCATACACACCAAAAGAATACGTATAAGTTTCCAAAAGTCCTAACTTTGAGCTTGAACATATGGAAAGATATGATCTGTAAATCATACATCTATAACTAGAGCGGATTCAAAAAAGACGTTAAAGGGGGGAGAGAAGTAATTCGTAGCTCATACATAAGAGATGCCAAACTACACACCTTTTCTAGGGCTACCCTCCTAGTACCTGGCTGAACATTATGGACACCTTTCATGCATGTAGGTGATGTCCCTGAGGTTATAGAGAACTATAAGAGCATATGCAACCAGCTTGTACTCTAGAGATGGTACTCTCCAGCTGTTCTTGAGGGAAAGTTTTATTGCTCAAGGTGCATACGAGTATGGCTTGATGAACTACGCCGTCGGTGGTGGGGATCTTTGCATGATGAATATGAAGTTGAAGTTCTTGAAGCTTCATCATGACCTTAACAATAGGATGGCATGCTAAGGAACCATATACATCTATAAGACCCTCCTTGTGGGGCAAAAAATTCACCTTCACTACCAATTGGCATGTAGGCCAATCACCTTTGCTTGCCTTACCGCCAGTTACTTGCTCTCCAAGAGAGCTTAACATCATCTCCTGCTCTAGCTTTTTGCAAATTAGAAGAAGAGAACTTTGCGTATGAATTTGTTTGCCCATGATTAGTGCCAATAATATTTCTCTTACTTGCTTCTATATGAGCAACAAACATTCTCTCTCTAGATCAAGATCCCTCACATTGCTCTTCAAATCCTCAGTGTAAGTGGCAGCATCCGTTATCACAGATGATTTGTCCATCTTTGACACACTTGGTACCACGGCCCTTAGTGCATAATACCGTTGGTTCAGCCTCTCTCACCTCATACACTCCACATCTACATGATTCAAAGGCACCAATCTACCATTTGCAGGCTTCCTTCCTCTCTTCCTTGGCCTTATCTCCTCAGCAATATCACTCTGCTAAGCTATGCCTTCATCACAAACCTTTGGACCACAGTTCTCAATTTTTATAGTAGTGCATGCATTGCCCTTTGTAGACCATGAATTTGCATTTGAAACATCCTCTTGAGTGACATTGTTTGTTTCAGAAAGCCTTGCAGAGGGATAAGAAACATGGTCATGTCAACCACCCATCAAAGAGTATTGAACTTGAGCATTATCCTTTCCATAATGAAAATGTGGTTCAATTGAATAGATCAATGAGTAAACTAGTGAAGTATTGTGGCTATGCTGGGCCTCACTTAATCCCTTTCGTAGTTCACAATTAGAGCTCTCAATACTAGAGAGTAACCCTATTTGTAGGGTCAAAGTGGAAGAATACCCCTCATTATATTGCTTTCCATGAGCACTGCTTTGTGGAGGATGGGAAGTTGTGGTAATCTGCCGGACACGACATTAAGTTTTTGGAAAACATGAGTCTTGGCAAAGAAGGCAGGCTTGCAAGCATTTCTGAAGAACGAAACCCATCAAACATGAATTCAACTCCATAGAGATGACATAAGTTCAAAAAATAATGTGACAAAACCATGTTCAATTTTTTTTTGATTATCCATCATTGAAATTACTACATACTACCATATTACAAGAAGATACTAGGTTAACCTTTGAACAAACTCCTTGAATCTATCTATTGAAAGCGGCCTAGCTACCAACTTCTCCCCTACGGTTTTTATAATTTTACGAGTTAGCTTTTGGAGTGAGCTTCAAGGAGAGATTTTCTCTAAAAATTGAACTTGATGGTAAATTTCTTGAGAAAGCTCTCTCCCAAAAGCTTGCCCTAGAAAGTAAGGTACCACCCCACAAGCATTATTGGAACACCCTCTTCGCTTGATGCAAGGAAGAGAGGTTTTCTTGAACCATCCATGTAGATCGCAGCTCTAGAACACCATTTGGTGTAGCCACCATTTTTTTAATTGGCGTCTTTGAGGTGGCTGGTGGCACTAGAGCCATATTAGTTTGTATCCAAACACAAGAAATTGTACTTCCCTGAGCCCACCATGAAGGCTTCTAGAAAAGCTTGGTCATCATTCCATAAGTTCTTAATGTTGGGAGTATGTGGTGGTGTTGTGGAAAACATCAATGGATGTATAATCCCTTTACAAAAACTAGATCTAAAGCTTTTTGGTGTTGCCGAAGTTTACTGTCACGAGACACAGTGATGAGTGCACCTTTACAATCGTAAGCAAGTAAGGCCCCATATTCTAAAGCACATATGAGCATGTATGTATGTATGTAGCATGTCAAGTATGCATGCAAGCATGTAAGTGTGTAGCAAAAAGTGTGATCATCCTTTGGATCGAAATACTCTATTAGTTGCACTTTTGATGATGTCTTGAGCCTCCACATTAGAAGCATGGACTTTGTCTTTGCCACTCAAAGATCAAGAAGACTTATATAATCCCACTTCATATATGCAAAGTGCTGGTATACGCTTGTCTTGTGAGAGAATTGATTTGGAAGATGTGTCTCCCAACACGCAAGAACCCAATGTTAATGAACATGTTACCAATGCTTCCCCTTCAAAAAGGGTAGATGTCAAGGATTTTCTTTGTCCCCTTTGCAGAGGCAAGGTCAATAGCGGCAAGTCTAGAAGCTTCTCCCAAGGAACGTATACATTTTATGGTAACTATGAAAAACTTCCGGCCCATGGTAGGTGTGAACATCCTACAACCCGTCCATCTAAGGTTGATCCTGCCCGACAGTGCAATTGCATCAGATGGAGCACCAAAGAGACATGGGAGATGTTTTGAGCAATATTTGATCTGCCATGCTAGGTGCGACAATGTTTGGGCAGTATGTTATTGAGGATTATGATGAGATAGAAACTGAGCCAATATACCTGCTCGGTGATGAGGGGAATTGGTGGAGGAATTGCAGCTTTAGTTGCAAGTAACACAAGCATATCATCACGGTTACATGATCATCAACAGAGGCAATGGAGGACGAGGATGAGGACGAGGATAGCAAGGCTGAGGCAACGGGGAGAAAGCTTCCATCATCATAGCAATGAAGCAAACAACAATATGCCTGTGAGTAATAGTCTGGATGAGCACACAACAGAGATACACCCACTCTTGATACAAGCTCTTCTGCAAATCCCTTCACTCTCCACTCTGAGCACAAAAAAGTAGGTGGGTAAGAGCCCCCCCATCGTCCACGTGCATGGATGATGAGAGCGCTCTTAGCCATCCCCTTTTTTTAAAACAAAAAATTAAGTGTTTTTTTTTCAAAATTCTGTTTTCCCATTGTGACCCCAATTCTTTTGCTCCTCCACCAATCTACTTGCTTCCTCGTCATCATATTTCTCTCTCGCTCCATCACAGGATAAGGACTCTCCTAGCATGACATGGGAGACATCTACTACGACTATTTACAGAGGTGGACGATGTTCTTTAGCGATCGATGGAATACTTTCTCGGACAACGCCCGACGCTGGGCATCTTGAAAAACGGATGATCATGAGTTTAGTTATTCACTTTAGCTCATTTTATTTTTACTTTGTACCAGACATTGTATAAGATCCACCAAAATTGTGTTTGTTTGGTCTCATTGGTCATTTTGGCCTTTTGAAAACATTTAATATGACATTTCATTTCATCTCTGTGTGTGTGTGTGTGTGTGTGTGCACGTGCGTGCGTGCAAAAAAAGGCCAGGGCCACGAGCCCCCCCATCATCCATGCATGTGGATGATGGAAGGGCTTTTGGCCTCACCTTTTTTCACAAAAATAGTAAAAAAAGGGCAAGGCCAAGAGCCCCCACATCATCCGCATGCATGGATGATGGAAGGGCTTTTGGCCCTCACCTTTTTCCACAAAATAGTAAGTGTAAAATTTTAGCCTTTCAAACCTTGTAGAGATATTGGCGGTTGGGGGGAGAGAGAGAGAGAGAGAGAGAGAGAGAGAGAGAGAGATGGCTTAGCGGATTTGCATAAAAAACAGAAGGGAGGAGCTAGAGCCTCCCCATCATCCGCGCGCACGTAGATGATGGGGAGGCTCTAGCCCCCCCCCCCCCCCCCCCTTTTTTTTAATGTAAAAGCTCCATTGAGACCCATTGGAAGGTATGAATCCAAATTTTGAAAAAAAAAGAATGCACAAGTTCTTTTGAGGACCGGTAGGAAAGTACAAATATAAATTTTGCAAAACAAAATGGGGACAAGAGCCCCCCAATCATCCGTGTGCATGCGGATAATCGGGGAGGGGAGCTCAAGCCCCTATCTATTTTCTAGATTTTTGGATATTTTGATTGTTTATGTACCCAAAAATAGTTTTTTATGATACTTAAATCAATTTGTTAGAGATATTTGTTAAAGTTAGCTAATTAAAACAAATTGTTAAGAGATTTTGGTTTCTCAATTTATGTATTAATTAAGAGACTCTGTCTAGATTTGAATGAACTGTGACCTATATTGTGCGCACACGAGGGGTGGCACGGGGGTCCTGCTCAGTACACACGTAAGAAAAGTGTGATGGAGGTCAAAAGCACAAGAACTAAAGCCGAATGTGGTAGCTTGACAAAAGCACAAGAAGTTCTTACAGGGCTTTTTGTGTGGAACATGTTCACTTGGAACATGTTGATTTTGCAAGATTCATATGGCTATGGCAAGGAAGCTTTGGGCTATGCTTGACATGGCTGTTTTAACCAGATGCATAGGCTCCAAATGCTTTCCTCTCCTACACCCTCTTCTCATGTTGCTCGGATGAGTTTCATCGATGTTGTGGACACTAACTCTTAGCAACAACCCATTCACAAGAAAACAGGGGTAGGAGCACCCTTATCATCTGCACGCCCATAAACGAGTGGGGTGATCCTAATCCCTCTTTTTTTTTACTTGGTTGGGATACTGATCAATTCTTTTTTCACTTGGTTGGCCTACTAATATGGAACTATAAGTTTAAACTTTTTTTGGGGCAAGAGCCACGTGAGGACAAGAACCCCTCTCCTTGTTTACTTGGTTGGTTGTCGAGTGCATCAAAAGCTCTTCATGTAGTGGATAGGCAGCGAATTTATTTTCTTGATGGTAGTGGGAGCATTAGAGATCTGCAAAAGCAGATGTTAGTAGCCTACAAAGGAAGGGTGGTGGTTCTCATAAGGTGACACTTCCCACCTCACACCTAAAGCTGCCAAGAAGCACTTCCTCTTCAACGGACTCCTCTATCGAGGTTAATTTCTTGAGTTTTTCGTCTGGTCTAACATCAATAACAAGGAGCACCTTATGACACTTGCCTTCCACTTTTCTACCATAACAATCTCATGTTTTTTCCTTGGTGATGGTGGTAGGTAATAGGATATTCCTCTCGCTAAAGATCTTACCCAAAATATTTATCTCCTAATTTTTGCTCTATTTATCATGTAAAAAACAATTTTCATCTAATTAAGATTGGTCTAATAGGGCTTGAGACTCAGATTTACTATACCTTTGAGCTCTTGTTTTTAATGCGAGTTAAAGTTTTGATTTTAAGCAATTACCTACTCTCTCTCTCTCTCTCTCTCTCTCTCTCTCTCTCTCTCTCTCTCTCTCCCCCCCCCCCCCCCCCCCCCCCCCAAAAAAAAAATAAAAAAAAAATGATGATCTCTGCTTAGTTCGTAACCCAAAATACAATGTAGAATAAGGTGGGAAAGCTTTTGGTTGTCTCACACCTGCACACCTGTCCCATTCACTTAACAACCTTCATTATTTCAATGTGTGACAAATGTTCTTCTCATGGAAAGAAAGAGAAAGTAGCACGCATGGGTGCAAATGTGTATGGGTAGTGTACATACACACATCTACTTGTAAAAATGTAATATTGAGCAAACAAACATGGAAGAAGAGAAATAATATTGCAACTGTTTGTGTACATTCAACACATGAACTTGAGAGAGAGAGAGAGAGAGAGAGAGAGAGAGAGAGAGAGAGAGAGAGAGAGAGAGAGAGAGGAAGCTCTTAACAAGAGCCTTAGCTGTAGGCCTACCTAATCTCTCACAAGCATCACATTGCTTGGCCACTTTCTTGGCATTTGGAGACAAAGAATCCCATCATAGTCCCGGTGACAAAATTTCCTAATGGTGATCTTTCTTGGATAGTGTCCTCAAGAATTTCCTTCATGTCTTGTTGTCAGAGTGTAAGCCTTTCATCTTTGTAGACACAGTGTCAAAGAACCCCATCCTTCTCTAGGAAATTAAGGATGTAGTTCATCAGAGAAAATTTCTATGAATGTAGTACCAATGTTCTAAATGAAAAAAACCCCATGTGGGAGACCAAGGTGGGGTGGAAAATTTGTTTTGAAAATGTGGTCTTCGTACAAAGGAGACTCTGGAAATTTTTTTTAAAATCATATGTCCTCTTTTGTTTGTTGATTGCTTGTGATTCTATTTAATTATATTTGGATGTGTTTTACGAAAGTGAATGATGCTTAAAACTTATTGTAGATGGATTGTGTAATGTAGAGAGGAGTAGCAGCTGGATGCAACCCCAATATTCACTAGAGGGTGGATTAATGTGCACGAATAGAATACCACATACTCTCCATCTTTGCTTGAGATAAAAGTGACAACTTGGGTGGCGAATGTTTGTCCTTGGTGATTGCACTATCCAATGGGCATAATTTCAAAGGAAGAGATAAAGTTACGGGAGATTAAGTGCTTCAACATCCGTGACTTTTTGTATGGGGTTTGGATGCTATTGGTCCACTACCCAAGGTGACCCTTTAATAAGTGCATGGTGACCATATGGCGTGGACATGGAATTTTGGTGATCGTGTGACAAGATAATGTAATTAGAGGTTTACTATGATAGTATGAGATGCATGCCACACTACCACTTGGAATGTAGTTTCGTTTTGATGCTCCTTGAGATGATTTGGTAGGTTATTCTCTCACATATTATGGTGTGATAGGCCGTCTTGCAAAGTTTGGTGAAAAATTGAGATTAGTAAACTAAATCACCTTAGCTCAATAATGAGGGAATTATAGGGGAGAGTAAATAATAAATGTTTGGTTTAGAAAAATGAAAACTAAAACATTATAACTTCTTGTTTGTAATGTGAAATAACTTGCTCATTTTAGACATTGCATTTTGATGTTTTGTGTAAGACCAGGGGAAGCTAGAGCCCGAGAGTCCACCACCCAACCACCCATTATATAGGCGAGCCCCTGCCCTTTGCCCTAGTTGGACTCCCTGTTCCACACTGCCTAGCCTGGCCTTGCCCTTGTCTTGTCCGGCCTTGCCGGTGTCCTGACATTACTCCCCCCTTAAGAAGAGTTTTAGTCCTCGAAAACAAAAGTGAGGAACTTCTTCTTAAGAACACTAATGTTTTCCCAAGTGGCATCCCTTATGGATCTAGCTGTTTGGTTGCCCCGAACACGGTTCTGCAGGAGGTTCAATGAAACCAAGAGTAGCATCTTGATTTTCCACATTGTTGTCCATTTGCAACCATCTAGTGTGTAGACTCCATTTAGAACGCACATGAGCATGCTAAACGAGTTATCATGACAAAGATGTACCTGAAAGAGTACCGCTTTTCACTTTCTGTGAAAGTAACTTGCTGAGCCAACTCATCAGCCAAGTGTAAGTCCTTGACTTGTTCTCAAATTTCATCAGTAAACAACCCCACCCTAACGAATGTCAAGGTTGAGAACGTGACTTATACATGAAGAGACTACCTAGTCGCAACATGTGTTAACTGATAGTAAGTAAACTCCAAGAAGAGAAATGAATGCTTATTAATTGGATTGCTTGGTGCTAATGTATGCACTTTGCATATCCTTTAGCCCAAGATTACACTTTGTAATCTTCCTATCCCCTTGGATAACTGACAGTACTGAGATGTGTTTTCCCTCACAGTTTATAGACAGTCTTCCCAGACGACCGGTAAATGTGAATCACAATATTGTGTAACATTGTTGAGGAATCAACAATGTCCAGAGTAACCATCGTGGTTGTCGTGAAAAATCCACAAACACCCAAACCGAGCCATGACCTCTATTGGTGATTAGTAGACCCAAAAGTAATCTCATAGAGATACTGCATATAGAGTGCAAAATGCTTCATAAGCAACAACTTGAGGAATATGCATGCCGTTCCAAATCAGTCTTTGCTAAACACTAGGGCCCATAACACCTAGTGTGCATGCATTTAGCAAAAAACAGATCCGAACCTGTATATCCATGGTGATCTTTGCCAATACTTATGGCAAATGTGATGCGCCTAGCACACATTAAAAAGGAATGTAAATAGTTCTAAAAAGAAACTAAATACTTTTAATTGCAATCTTTTGCAAGCCTTGCTGAAACGTCTGAACCATAATAGAAGGTGAAACATTGATCACTTCTAGGTACAAACAATGAAAATTTTTCATTAAAAATTTAGAGCCTTGCTATATGTATAAACAACCATCTGTAATGTTGTTTTGCAGTACTTGTACCTGGACAAGTCATTCTAAGTATCTGACAATTTCTGGCCACGAAATTGCTCCTGATACGTCGTGCTAAAAATGGTCTAGAAAACAGATGTGACCAGCACCTAGGGACTTTGTCATGACACATAATTGAAATAATGGCGCCAGTGTCAGTCCCAACGACTCATATCCTCCACATGTGGAATATGTCTCATGTAAGAATGTCTGAAAAAGAACATTCTTCAAGTACAAGATGTACTTGTGCATGGAGGTAATTGCAAACACTCTACTACGGGAGTGAGAGGGACCCTCATTATCCTTGCTCCACACTGGCTAAACCGAACTCCTTGAGTCCCTGGACCATGTTGTATCCTGTGTGACAACATGTGCCAAATCGAATCCTACAAGTGGATTCATAACAGCATAATCTACATTGGACACTAAGGCCCAAAATACTTTTTTTTTTTTGGGACATGCCCTTGGCATGGTCCTAGGGATTGAACTAAAAGTCCAATTACCCGTTTTCAAATGCACAGGAGTACATCTCCCACCTGTGAAAAAATCAAGCAACATTGCACTAGGAACCCTGGGTGTTGCCTTTGCAATCCAAACCCGTTGGGTAAAATCTACGTAGTCAACCCACTTGGTAAGACCCTTTGTAGAAACTGCTCAACTAGCAGGTAACGATAACCAACATAGTTAACCGTGTACAAAATGATGAGAATCAACTTGAAAAGTTGAATTTTTCCGCTACCGCGTGATAGATTGCGGAATTCTTTCCTTGAAAGTATAACGGTAATAGATCAAACGGTGATCTTCAATGCCTATGGGGTGATTTAATAAGCACTCGCGGGGGTGTACCCCAAAACTGTGATGCCATAGACACTCGTAGTCCCCTCTTAGTGCTATAGTACTCGTATCAATAGCCGTGCTGTCGCAACTGTTTGTTGCCTCTAGATTCCATGGTATAGATCAGCTGATGTGAGTTTCAGATTTAAACTCAACTTGAGCGTCACACTAACTCCATGTAGTGCAAAAATGACACCCTAAACATCCGTAATGACAAGACTCTTGCTTGTCCATTAATGTCGAGGTGTTCAATGTGTATTCCGGTGGGTAGATCTGTTCGATCTTAAGAACAATCACCCAAGGAATGTCAATAGTTGGGTCGTACCCGAGATCTGACAATGAATCTTAGCCACGTGTGTGGCTTATAGCCCTGATGGCAATTAGTGTTCAATCAACAAACCGATGAAGACTAATTTAGATGGCGTCTCGTCCTATGTCTAGCTGAGAGTTAGAGCACCTTGGCTCAGGCTGACTTCCAAACAAACATGTTGAAAAGATTCTTAAAAAGGTTTCATTATTTTTCAAGAGAAATAAGAGAGAGAGAGAGAGAGAGAGAGAGAGAGAGAGAGAGCACCTTGGCTCAGGCTGACTTCCAAACAAACATGTTGAAAAGATTCTTAAAAAGGTTTCATTATTTTTCAAGAGAAATAAGAGAGAGAGAGAGAGAGAGAGAGAGAGAGAGAGAGAGAGAGAGAGAGAGAGAGAGAGAGAGAGAGAGCATGCTGGGATGAGGAACTTTCCTTGAGTTACTACCTTGTATATACTGCGCCCATGCTCGTGTGCATCTGTTGAAAGGATGCCCTTTAAACAACGTTTCCATAAAGATCCCTCAAAGATTCTGTAAAGATTTCACATGAAGATGGTGATGAAGTAATGAAGATGAAGATGGATGCTGCAACATGAAGATACGAGTTCATGGACGTCATCGAATATCCCGTTATTATTATTTTGAGCCATTACGACCACTTTTGTTATGTTTACGACAACCTCATTTTTTAAATCGGCACTTGAATTTTGGCCGCAGATGCTTGTATAATGAGTAAAGCCAACTCAGTTTCTTGTAATTAAGCTCTGTAGAAGCCTAGGGACAATTCAGGTCATTTGGTCGGACATTAGGTTTGAAGGCTTGGTATAAGCTGAAACCTAAGGCTTTGTAAAGGACACATTACGTTATTTCAATTAATATACAAACGTGGGTTCTACAGCATAGGGTAGTGAGCTTCATGCACACACACCGTCGCGCACACTAATCTCATTGCAAATATGAGAGTAGGAGCGTGTTAGCATCGAGAAGCTCTCCGCGTCGACGCAAGCAATGCAAGCCGAGGACCACATCGCGAGCCCGCCTGCTACGAGCTATATTTGGTCGTAAGTACCTCAAACGACATCTGTTCTGAATGATCAAGTAGTCGTTAGAATCGGGGCAAGAAGCTCTTTGTGTTGATATCTTTGTAGATCACTTCCAGACACTTTGGAAATTATTGTTTTGAGCCTATCGTGACAGTGATTAGAGGTCTTACAGTTATGGTTTTCAGGGTTTAGGTGTTTGGCCATATAGGATATGTCCTTGTGAGTCTTGCCCTCCGATTTCGCGTCATTCCGGTATGATTTGAGACTGTTTCGAGCTTGTAGTGTTTCGTAGGATGCGTTGTCTGTAGAGTGTTATTAGTGTCTAGCTTAGGGTTGACAACCCAGAGATTGCCTCCATGCCCTAGACGGGTCAGCTACGTCCTCGGATTGACAATTTGTTGGTCTGTGTTCTGGCTGTGCTCCATCGACCGTCGCGACGTACCCGCTAACATTGGCGCCGCTGTCGGGGACGAAGCGCCTAAACTAGCGTAGACCGCATCACTCCTGTTTGATAGTATAGCGTTTCTCTAGAGTTTTCTAGAGTGTTGTCACCATTTGCCTTCTTAGTGGGAAGTCAGAGAGCAGATCTCTTGACTGAGGGATAGCCAGGGAGCCCGCGTTTCACTGAGGTGGTCCACCATGAGGTTGAGGTATGGTTATATTATTTTGTTGTGTGTTTAGATTAAGTTTTATGGTTTGTGTGTTTGGTTGTGACTTATGGTTGTGAAGAACTTGAAAGAGAAAAAGAAAAAACGCAAAAGGTAAGCAGGAGGCTGTTTGCTTGCCAGAAAGCAAAAACAACCATTCAACCATCCAAAGTAGGACTTTAGGTAGTGTAGGACATCTGATGTTGATCTAGAGAAATTTTGACATGAAAATGTGCTTGAAAACACAAAAGGCGGAATTGTGCTGATTATGGTAAAAGTGCTCTAAAATGGTCATTTGAAAGCCGATTTGAGTGCTTTTTTTTGCATTGGAGACCTTAAGGTAGGGGGAAAACACAGATTTGGTCTAATCCAAAAAAAAAGAAAGAACTCTAAAAAACCCAAAAAACAAAAATCTGAAACCAAATCTGCAATTTTCAAAACAAGTTTGACCTCAAGACCTTGTTTTGCATATGCTCTAGAGCTTGTATGTGAAATTTCAAAGCATTTGCATCAGTGCTTGTGCATCTAAGTGGGAATTTTCTTTTTCTGAGTGTAAGGAAGTGAACCGTGAAATGCTTGAATCCAAAGGAAAAGAAGTCCAAATTGAATGAAACTTTGGGGATATGCTTCTAAGGGCATTGGGAACCAAACTGTCCAAAAACAGAGAAAAGAATCACTTCGTAGTGGCTCTCTGCCCAGCCTATCGCGATAGACTGGTGAATTGGAGATAGACTCACAAACAGGCAAAACCCCTCATACCACAGGTAAAACACATCAATACAAGGCTGCTCCCAAAAATTGAGTGTACTTGGACACCTCCTTGACCACTAAACCTCAAGTCTGGTGTTTTGAGTCAGACTTCAGAGACAAATTGGGTAAAGGGACTTGACCAAATTTCCAAACCTTGTGAAACTTGGTATACATGATCTACAGAGGGTAGGGAACACATCTGTGAAGAGAAAATTTGAAAAAAGTATCATTTTAGCATACTTGGTGAGTCTATCGCGATAGACTCAAAGCAGGGCCAAAGAAATTGAAATTTTCAAAACCCTCTGGAGCATAGCTTGTTTAGCCTCTCAGGAGGTTACACACAAAATTTGGTGGATTTTGGACATTTGGAAGTCATCCTAAGTCTATTTTCTAGTGATCATATAGACTCAGAATTCTAGAGTTGAAGTTAGAGACCTAAGAAAAAGTCCAAAACAAGTGGAAATTGGTGAGCAAGGTGTACAGAGCATAGGGAACACAGTGGTAAAGAGAAATCTGGAAAATTTTCAAAACTTAAGAATCTGCTGAGCCTATCGCGATAGACTGAGGCTTTTTTCCAGAAATTGAAAATTTTGAAAACTGACCTTAGGGCCTTGTTCTACATGTTGTTGTGAGCCTATGGTTAAAATTTGAGTAAAATTGGAGTATTGGAAGTGCATCTAAGAGGATTACTTCATAAGATAAAAAAAAGAGACTGTCGTTTGATGCAAGTTAAAAAGGAAAAGTATTCCAAATTGGTTGAAACTTGGTGAGTAGTATCTCAAGAGAAGGGGGAACTCAAATATGTAAAAACAGTTGAAAAACTGTATCCTAGTAACACTCTGGTGAGCCTATCGCGATAGGCTCAGGAATTCACTGTAGGAAAATCAAAATTCAAATCTGACTTCATATTTGGGTTCAGAAGGCCCATTATACCCTGTACACAAAGTTTGAGTGCATTTGGACATCTGCAAGGGGTACTTGGTGAGCCTATCGCAATAGACAAGTCAGGAAAAATTTTGAGAATTTTTTTTGAAACCAAGTATACCACTGGGTTTATCATTGCCTAAGGAGTGCACACACCAATTTTGGGCTCAAACTGACTACTTGCAAAAACATTAGATAGAGCAACTTTCCAAATTACATCTCACTGTTTTGGTCATAACTTTCACATACGGACTCTGATTCCAAAAGTTTTTTTTATCAAAACGTAGCTTGAGAGCAGCACTACAGATCTTAGAGTAAATTGACCAAAATGGTTGCCATTGGCATGCAATTTGTTCAGTTTTGAAAAAAACGCTGTTTAAGGCCGCAAAATGCATCCGGAAGTCAGGGGTGTCTAAAACCAACAATTTGAGAGAATTGTGAGAAAACGCTCACGGTTTTGGACATAGTTTTGGATTTTCCCTGACCAAAACACTTGAATAGACTGAGAGAGGTATTACTACAGCAAGCTAGAGCTGTTAAGCCTAGAAGTCATGTCTACTTCAGACTCAGACTCAGCTTATACAAGCACATGGATTGCAGGGATAGATGAGCACCCACCCAGAATAGATCTTCCAAACCTACAGTACATAAAGACCAATTTTGTGGAGAGAGTTTGGACATATAACCATGAAAGTGAAGGACTATATAGGTATATTAATGGAAATCAATTCAACCTTTACAGTTGCTTAGAGACTTACCCAGATGAGCTGACAGAATACAAGCTCTTATATGTCTATACATACGAGGTCGACCGACAATGGACATCTTTATTTGTTGACAAGTATGGACGAGAATATAGAGCTGTAGAAAGCACAAATCCGCGAACCAAATTAGAGATGACTGGATATTTGGTCAATGAAGGACCTCAGATACATCCACAAAACACAGGAACTTCTAAGAGAATTCCAAAGAGGGGATCACCACCTGGATTTCCTCCTAGAGCGATAACGAGAGATGAAACGATACCAGAGAGGAGTATGGTTCCATACTTTGCACCCCAAAGTATAAGACCATCTCAGCTAAGAAAATGGGTAAATAGAAAGTACAATGGCACAAGAGATCCATACGCCCATGTCTCGGCTTTCAAGCAAGTCCTACGAGCAGAACGAGTAGAGGACTTCCACACGCAATATGAGGGTTTTGGACTTACATTGGAGGACAATGCACAAGCATGGTTTGAACTATTGAACCGGAGAGATTTCACAACCATTGAGAAAATGTTGGATGAATTTGTTCAAGAATTCACCAAGAGAGGCATAAAACATAACACCCTTCCTAAGATTCAGGAATTTAAACAAGGCGAAACAGAAACATTGCGACATGCAATACGACGTTTCAAGCAATATGTTGCTAGATGTCCTACCCAAGAGTTACCCACGCCAGAACGTCAAATCCTATGCTTCATCATAGGGCTTAGGAATGAGAATCTCCAAAAGGACCTATACATGAAAAGATACCAGACCTTGGAAGAGGTGACCAAAGCGGCAGTTGACCTAGTCGACAATTGCAAATTCTATGAAGATGGTCAGAAGAAGATGAATGATGCGAGTGAGAAAAAGAAAACCGCTGATCTTGAGGATCAAAGAGGGAATCTAGGACAAAACCAAGTAAATGTTGAGGAGCAAATCATAGAGAATGTGATGCAACGCATCAACCACTTTGACAGAGTACCAACCTATAGAGTTTCTCAACAACGAAGGTACATGACATGTGGAGGGGACCATCCGACGCAACATTGTCCTGACTATAGACCTAAGACTCCACCAGGGTTTGAGCATGTTATGTCTCAACCTCCTAGATATCATCCTATAGCGGAACAAGTGTTCTTAAGTGAAAGACCCATAGCTGCTAGAAATGCATATGTGAGTCATGAGCTTCAAATAGAAAGATATGTGGTAGATCAGAGGCCACTTCAAGGTCAATATCAAGTATTGCCACGACAACCAATACGTCTATGTGACAGATGTGGTAGTAGTGATCACTTGATTAAGGATTGTACACACCATGATATATGATAAATGTATATTGTAATGAGTGTGCAATCACACATATGATTTTGGATTGTCCTAAGAATCCAAGAAAGAAAGGTAAAATGCAACCACATGTTACCTTTCCTTCTACCATCAAATTAGAGAAAGAACGAGCCGCAACAAAAGGAGAGACGACAACAACAACAACAACAGAGCAAGAAACAATTGCAAAAGAACAGGTGCTTAAACAACAAGAAGATAAAAGTAAGCAAGTTGCTCGAGTAAACGTTGTCACAAGAGCACAAGAAAAAGTGCAATAGCAGAAGCCTACAAATGGAGAGACTAGTAAGAGTTCCAAAAGCCGTAGAAACTCTAGACGAGCAAGAAGGACTAGAATGAAAGCGAGACTAGAAAGGGAGAAAGGAGAAGAAAAGGCTGTTACAACTGAGTTGGAAACAACTCAAGATCAACAGACACAGCAAAGGGAAGTTGAAACCCTTAACACTAGGTTGGTAACCTAACAGGACATAAAAGTGTCCTTTCAGGTTTTTGAAAAAAACCTCCAAAACCATAGTAGATCCACTCATTCTGTAAAATCCTTTCATGAGGTTATAGTTCAAGGCCTACTATACATGGAAAAAATAAGAAACTTGTAAAATTTCTCATCTTTTGGTCACACCAAGCCTCCAAAGTTGATGGACCAGTACATTTTCATCAAAACAATCATTTCTTATGTTTTGTTGCATAAAAATAAGATTAGGGATTTTTGTAGGACTTGAGATAAATTCCCTAGTTAACTTCAATGGGTTGGTGATCAGAACATATGATTGCTTCTCACTCACTAATTTTTGTCTTGCCTAAAGAAATAGGTACAAAAAAGTTGAATTTTTACCATTCTGCAAACGTATCATCAAAGTTTCTATAGCCATGCTCAATACAAATAATATATGCATGTTTTCTTAGTTCCCTATTGTCCTTTAGGTTCATAAGGATCCATGGAGCATGTCAAAATAATAATACATCTCTTACCAAGGGGAATCTTGGGGACAAAGATGAAGTGCTAAATACAACAAACATGAAAAAACTGGGTTCAACATTATGAGTTGTAGAATCCCATAGAAACTATTCAATATCTAGACAAATTTGATCCTTATGACTAGATATGGTTACTACCTACAAAATGCATGTAGTTGTCACAAGAAACTAACAATATTGAAAAAGCTATACTTGATATACTAGAATGTTTCGTTTTCTTCTATAATTGAAAAAATCAACCATCGTTGTCTACTATGCAAAATAGGGTATTAGGTGCCCCAAAACTCAAGGAATATTAGCTTTATGTTACAATATGCGACATAGAAAATCAAAACTGCATTTGGATATCATGAAAGCCACCAAAAAAATCATAGAAGAGCTAAAATTGGCTAAAAAACAGGATTTGATAATTTTTGTAATTTGGTCATAACTTACAACTTTAACATTTATTTCTCCCTAGAAGCAACAGGACACGTTGAGGACTACTAAAGGTAGTTCTCTAGCATTATAGACCTAACAAACATGAATTCTAGAGTGGTATAGTTGCAAAAAGTCGAAAAAAGCCAAAAACAGGACGTGTTTTTTCACACAGTTTAGGTTGTGAAATGTTGTGCAAGGACAAGGTTAAAGATGGAATTGATATTCCAAAAAAATGTCAAGTTTTGTTCAGCTCATGAGACAACTTTCTAGACAGACAGCACCTCAAAATCCATTTTGAAACTCTTGACATAATTCAAGGAAAATGGTCACTTAACAGGACATAAAAGTGTCCCATTACCAACCTAGTGTTAAACCAGCTAAAGCACCCAAGAGTGCTAGTTCAGGAGGATCTGTCCTAGTGGACAAAGTGAATGAGCCTTTGGATGCGATTTTACAGGCTTATGATGCTAGATTGGCAAATAGACAGACCTTAGAACAAAGATGGATGACCCATCCTTATCCTGAACTAGAGAAGCAGAGGCTAGAAATGTGTAAGCAGCTCATTGAAAGTGCTCAAGCATTGCTAGAACCACCTCTACCAGAAGTGAAGGATAGGATAGTCACCCCAGTGCACGAAGATGAGAGCATTAAAGTAGACGAATTGCCTAGAGAAGAGGTGGATCATAGGGAAGAACCACTCCCAAGGTCGCAAGACTCGAGGGTAGTCCAAAATACAACAGATGAATCAATGAGGGATTTCCCACCCTATGTTCCTATAGTTGAGGAGCAGTGGCCAGAGGAGTTATGGAAGGCTGTCCGAGATGCCCAAAAAAGAGAAGAGGATGCTGGACTAGCACCATTTCCTGAAATCACATTAGATAGACCACAAATGAGTGTTGATGCGAGGTCATATCATGGTGACGTAGGATCGATAGCCTCCGAAGATAGTAGACTTGCATCGTTAAGAACTTTGTCATAGTACATGGGAGATTTTGAGGCAAAGTCTGAGATTGTGAGAGTTCCATCACAGAGGCTAAGAGGGACAAAAGAACTGGACACAAAAATTTTGACTGACTTGCTATCCATGCCAGTGAAGTGCACAATTACGTTGGCAGAACTTTTGAAAATCAGGCCAAGTATGTGGACGGATATAGGAAAATGCTTGGAAAAAATTGGGATCAAAAACCTGTTAAGGTTCCTGGAAAAAGAGCTAGATGAGATCGAGAAGCCTAGATCAAATGTAAGACCGGTACCTCTGAACAAAGTAGGAGAGTATTGTGAAGGAGAAGATGGTAATGCCACTTTGCTTGTCGAGTACAATGGGATTGAAACGAAAGCTATACTTGACAGCGGAGCAGGAATTGCCATAGCAACAAAACAAATATGGGAGAAATGGGGTAGGCCCGCCTTTAGAACAACCAGAATAAAATTATAGTTAGCTAATGGCATGTGGAAAGACCCATGGGATTGCTAGAAGCGATAGTGGTGTCTTCTTGTGGTATAGAGTATGCGCATACTTTTGCCATAGTTGACTTTGGCAAGAAAAATAACTATGAAATCATCCTTGGAAGACCATTCATGAGACAACTCAAGATCGTACAAGATTGGGGTTATGATTATCTATACTTGAGACATGCTGAAACCACAACACGTGTAAATATGAGAAATCATAGCTACCAAGATGTAACTAGAACGCCCGTGGAAGATTTTGATTCTGCAACACAAAGTGGATCAACAGACCATCTGTGGATGGGCAAAAAGAAAGAAATCTGGATGTGCGGAGCATCGGAGTGTAGTGACTTTGGGAGAAATGAGAATGCCTTAGAGAGGGTCTTAGAAGATGATGCTTATATAAGAGAACCTTTTCTGGAAGAGGTGTTAGAACCGCTAGAGTGGACTCAGATATTGGCTACTTTGGATGTCTGTGTTAATGAGACCACACCAACAAAATTTTGCGATGAGAATGGGTATGACATAGTCCCCTACTACATGCTAAGTGTTATGTGTGAGACAGATGAAGAATCTGAGTATGATGAACTCAAAGTCAAGACAAATGAATCTATGGGTGATCCTGCTTGTGATTCATATAATGAAGGGTCAGATAGGCAAGAAGTGAATACCTCAATGATGTCTACAATATCATTGGGTGGTATTGCTACACTTGCTACAACGGAGGGAGGTATGAAAGCTATCCAAAGTGCTAGATGCAAATCACCTCCACATGATGCATCTCTCACCACTGGAACCTCAGACGACAAGGAGTCCAGGCCAAAGATTGCTCAAGTCACTCAAGAGAACACAAGCAATCTAGTACCAAAGAAGATCAACTTTTTGCTAAGTGCACAAGACGGAGTCAAGATGAATTTTATCGCAGAAATTGATACAAATTCCACGACTAATATGTCACATGGCATGTGGTTACTTCTAGGTAAGCCAAAGCTTTATGATATTCAGATAAAGGTAAATCTCTCACCTGAAGTAGATGTTATAAGTATGGGGATTGTAGAAGCTACTCTCCAAGTACACTCACAGAATGTCAAAGAAAAATTCTTGGTGGTAGATTATCGACAAATGGGAACACACTTGATTTTGTCCAAGCCATGGGCACAAGTCTTTGAAGACGAGCCCAAATCTTCAACAATGGTCATCACGACAAGCTATCAAGTGGCAACAGAGGTCAAGCCTACAACAGTTCAAAGATTCTTGGCTATTGAAAAAGGAAAAGCTAAAGTAAGCCCACAGTCTCTAGCCCAGCCAATGCAAGTGCAAGACAAAGCTTCTACATCAAAAGCCAAACCATCAACAAAACAATGGAAACCCAAGAAAAAAGTCTATCAACCAAAGTTTCCATCGCCCGAAAGTCCCCAAAGGAAGTCAAAACAGGTCAACCAAGTGCTAGTATCCAAGGCACAGATTAAAGTTAATGATCCAATTTGGATACAATCACAGGAACAACCTCAACAAGCACAGGCAACAGGATGGATCACATCAAGCGAGTCAATTATTGCACAAGGCTACAAGAAAGGAAATTCAGATGTTTGGGTCGACAAGCCCAAGATAACAGCCTGGCGATTTCCATCCCATGACAACCACTCAGTCAGGAATCAACAAAGCTGTCAACGCCAATCACATAACTCAACCAAGAGAAAGGACATGTACAAAAAGCAAAAGAGAAGGTCTTCCACTGGACAAACCATACGACAAGTCTGGGTAATGAAATCAGAATTCTACCAGACTACCCAACAAAGTCAAGTGAAGATCATCTCCAAGCAAGTCCAAAGATTCATTCCAGTCGAGTTACTCGAAGCACAAGGATTCTATGAGGGTAACTTTCAAATCTGGTTACCTAAGGTAGTAGCTTATCAAGGAATCACCCAGGAAAAGCAAGAAACATAAAGAAATCAAGAGCAGCCACCCGCTACACCCAAGAGTACTACAACCTATAGATGGATCCCTCGTCAATTACTACAAGAGCAAGGCTTTTACAAAAGTACCAGCCATATTTGGAAATTAAAAACAACGTACCATCAAGTCAAAGAAGAAACAAGGCAAGTGGCAAAGGAGATCACACGAGGCCCAAGAACAATGTGGATTCCAAAATCTGCGATTGAGGCTCAACAACAAGAAAGATACACAACTCCTTTACAGTCTCTTAACAACAAAAAGAAAGCAATGGTAAATGCGGAGGTCACAATTTTGAAGAACACTATCTGGAAGAAGAAGAATTCATCAACCATTGCTTCAACACCAATACCTGTCTCATCAAGCGACCACAATTTGCTACCAAGGAATGAAGAGCAGATATATGCCAATGTATTGGACAACATGGCATCTCAAACAGAAACTAACGAGAAAGGCCTAAACATCAAAAGCATATGGAATTGGATTTCAGGCCGCGATTAGGTAAGTCCAAGTCGCCATTAAACTTACATGGCATAAGAGTCTAGAGTCGGGCAGCTAAGCCACTAAATGAGCAAAGTGTCAGACCCAAGCTTCAAGTTAATATTTTTCTGTGGTCTATGAGTCTAGCTAATAGGTATAAGCTCAAGCTGGAGAGTTGAGCATACATAAAGTCATGTCGTTCATGCTGGAAGAGGTGAGCATAAGAGTCAAAGTCCATATAATATATAAGGTGGAGAAGGCGGAGTAGTCCAAAACAAAAACACTCACGCACTTGACACAGTGAGGAAGAGTGGAGAAACCTCGACAACGAAAACCCTTCTTGTGAGTAGTGAAAGCTTTTGAAGCACTCATGCTATATGTTTTGCTAGCTACACGAACTCCATGAAGAACCCATCAATACTCTTCTCTCGCACCACATCTTGTTTAGCATGCATAACTCTTGGCAAGCATATAGATGTCCCATCATTAGACATATGCATTAGACACTCTCTCTTTTATTCCACCCATGCACTTACACAAACAAAGGACAATGACCAAGCGGAAACAGGTTTTATGAGCCTTTGCTCAACAACAATGACTCTGAATTCAAGCTACTAACACTTATCCATATCAAGCCCATACTAGTAGCCATATGGCCATATGTACTTTAACTTAGCATAACTCTATAAAATCAGAACCTAAGTACATATAGCCTCGCATTTAATTATGACTAAACATTTTTTTCCACTGGTTTTTTCCCTTTAGTCTTATTCAGGTATCCAAGACCTTCATTTTGTATATACGCTATATTTTACTTTTACTCTTTTATTTTTTATAACAACAAAAACAAGAAGAACCACGATATCCCCACACTACTAATTGCAAATCTACTGACAAGTCAAAAGGGAGAGGCCAAAAAACAGCTTGACAAAGCTTCAAGTCAACTTACAGGTCCGACTGCCAGATAACAACCACAGGAAAAGCAAACTAGAGCTACAATGACAACGAACTGCTGCACCAACAAGTCGATACAACCTCATGCAATTCAAGATACAACAACCAATCGGAGGGGGAGAGTTCCAGGCTTTAGATACACTACAGGTACAACTTCAAGGCAACTTTAACATCACGCAAAGCAACCAACTGCAGAAGAGGCTGCCACAACAACTTCAACCAACACCAAGACATCAAGAACTCGTCAAGGCCAGCAAAGACATCAGGTCTTGTCAGGGACGACAAGACTTCGGAGGGGAAGAGTATTGAAAGGACGCCCTTTAAACAACGTTTCCATAAATATTCCATTAAGATCCCTCAAAGATTCTATAAAGATTCCACATGAAGATGGTGATGAAGTAATGAAGATGAAGATGGATGCTGCAACATGAAGATACGAGTTCATGGACGTCATCGAATATCCCGTTATTATTATTTTGAGCCATTACGGCCACTTTTGTAATGTTTACGACAACCTCATATTTTAAATCGGCACTTGTATTTTGGCCGCAGATGCTTGTATAATGAGTAAAGCCAACTCAGTTTCTTGTAATTAAGCTCTGTAGAAGCCTAGGGACAATTCAGGTCATTTGGCCGGACACTAGGTTTGAAGGCTTGGTATATAAGCTGAAACCTAAGGCTTTGTAAAGGACACATTACATATCTCAATTAATATACAGTCGTGGGTTCTGCAGCACAGGGTAGTGAGCTTCACGCACACACATCGTTGTGCACACTAATCTCATTGTAGATATGATGTAGGAGCGTGTTAGCATGGAGGAGCTCTCCGGGTCGACGCAAGCAATGCAAGCCGAGGACCACATCGCGAGCCCGCCTGCTACGAGCTATATTTGGTCGTAAGTACCTCAAACGACATCCGTTTTGAATGATCAAGTAGTCGTTAGAATCAGGGCGAGAAGCTCTTCGTGTTGATGTCTTTGTAGATCAGTTCCAGACACTTTGGAAATTACTGTTTTGAGCCTATCCCGACAACGATTAGAGGTCTTATAGTTATGGTTTTCAGGGTTTAGGTGTTTGGCCATATAGGATATGTCCTTGTGAGTCTTGCTCTCCGATTTCGAGTCATTCCGATATGATTTGAGACTGTTTCGAGCTTGTAGTGTTTCGTAGGATGCGTTGTCTGTAGAGTGTTATTAGCGTAGTGTTGTGGTAGGATTAGTGACTGTAGAGTGTTGTTAGTGTCTAGCTCAGGGTTGACAACCTAGAGATTGCCTCCATGCCCTAGTCGGGTTAGCTACGTCCTCGAATTGACAGTTTGTTGGTCTGTGTTCTTGCTGTGCTCCATCGTCCTTCGTGGCGTACCCGCTAACATCATCTTATGCATAGCATGCAGCTTATCCTATAAGCGTGCCACAGTTTTTTGCTATGACTCTCTCATCAAGAGGGGTAAAAAAAAACACAAACAAGTCATAGATTGACCCACCTATCATGTATGTGGTTGTGGCTGACATTGTTGGGACCTATGATAGCACTTTGCCTTTGAATTAAGTCCTTGATTTAGGTGCTTTTTAGTGTCCTTGACAAAGTGTCTGGTGTTGTAGCAAAAACGTGTTTCAGGAGGAGGTAGAATTGAATCCACCTAGCTAGCATGCCATACAGACATAAACTTAAGCCCTTGGCAAAAGTGATGGCCTCAAACTTGAGAGCGAAAACCATAAGTGCCTTGCACCGTTTAAACTGGTAGAGATTCGGTAAGCTGAGATTCCCTATTTTTCAAGTTTCTCGAACTTCTGTGCGAATGCCTTTGATGCCAAGTCATTGGGCAGTACCTTGGCACAAGGAAGAAGCCTTGCTTCATGTAAAATTGTCAAAGCACATTGCTTTGCACAAAGCAATAGTTTCCAATCAAAGATGTAAACATGGAAAAATAAGAAGATTGTAAAATTGGCTGACCTGGTTGCTGCTGTAACCAGTTGGCCGGATATTTTGTGGAAGAAAACTTGCTTAACAATGGAGCATAGCCATATCTGTTGCATGAGTGGGAGCTGTCGTGTGTACAGATACGTCCCGTGTATCATATACGCCCGTCTGTCACGTAATGAAATAACCTGCAAGCATATTGTCAAGTCCGCCGTCCCAAGTTTGTATGCTCATAGCATAGATCGAACGTGGGGAATCGCAATGCAAGATGCGTAAATAGAAGCCTTGTTTCACATAAGTTCATGAAATAGATGAGACAAGAATGGAGCCTGAGTGCTCATAGCTAACAGATACTCCTGGTGACACACATGTGTCCGAGTAGAAAAAGATTGACCTTGTCAAAATTTCATAAGGAAATGGCCTTGCCAAATGTTGCTACAGATTGAGAATCATAACATTGCCCGATGCTCATCGACAGCTAAGCTATCAAATGTCAGCTATTATCAAACCCTGCTTGATCCAAGCAACCTTTGTTTGACAAGTTGGCGTAGTGAAAAATTATGTGGTGGTCGACATGGAATTCAACTCATAGCTGTGGATGTCCATTATGCTTCATGTACCTATATTGCCTACTCCCTAGAAAGCTACAATAGCTTCGACATACTTATGTATCCCATGCTTAAAGAGATAGGGATTCATGTCCCTGGAACCTTGTCGAGTAGGATACCATACTAAAATCACCAAGAAACTATTGCACAAACAAAGCGTACCTGTGTAATGCGATACTGGGTGCAGACACTTCAAAATGCCTGTCGGTTTCTTGAAGTATAATAACGAGTCGGCCCAATTATTGCTCAGAGTCGGCCCTACCGAATGCCAAAGTCGGCCCTACCGAATGCCAATTATTGCTGACAAGTCGTGATTCTCGTTGTCTCAAGTAAAATCCCCAAAGTTGCACATCATGTCATTCTTGTCGTGATCTGTGCAAGCTCCGTGGCTTAGGTAGAAGGATGTTTGCAAGCATATTTGCCAAAACTATCCCAACTTTGCCACCTGATGCCTCATTCTCGTCTCGTAGCTGGCCGACCTTGTCAGGCACATAGCTTGTGCATTCAAAGTTCCTTGAATTTTGATGCCAAATTGATATGCAAACATGCCATGAAAACCTTTATGTGGTTCTGCTGCAACAACTACGGAAAAAATAAACCGAGTGCTTTCGGCAATTTGCTCTGCTTTACAGGATCAATGTGTCGAAAATCCTTGAATCAATGAGCATTATCGTCTATGCCGACAGAGAGATGGTGATAGTCGCTTCAAGGTCAATATGTATGGCTAAAGAAATCTTCCAAAAATCAATGTGGCCATGCCAAAACTTTCTGCAAAATCTATGAGGGTAGGTTCGTTTGATGGCGCCTTCTCGAGACCTGCTCATATATGACGCCTTGTACAATTTTACACCTCCGTGCAAAGCTTGGTCATATCACCACTCTGAGATCTGTCTGTGTACGGCTTGCATGGTCCATGCATGTGACTTTGACCGCCGGCTACGGACGTGTGTGGCATGCATATTCTTGCTGTGGGAAAAGCCCCTAGGGTGGCCTTAGGGCACCCAAATATGAAATGAACACAGCGATGGCGATAAATCTACAGCACCGAGGGAGAGAGGGGCTATGGCGGCTCCTACAACCTACGAGGGCTTACGCCCCTGTGACGAAAAATGTCCCATGTCGTAGCGCGCGGGTACTAAGCCGAGGAATGGTGATTTTTGCGCAGGTCAAACTTGCCACCGCCATGTATACGCGGTCCTGCACGCGCTTGGCCTCGAGCCTCCCTCCTCCTTGCAAGAAGCAAGTGTTCCCGCAGCCTTTTCCCTTCGGCTCTGCATAGGACAGTAGCCATGGACATGCCTCGTCCTTTATCCTTCGCATGAAAATCATGCAAAAAGCTCCCCAAACGTGAGAGCCACGCCCTCCATAGCTAGCAAGAGAGGGATCTTCTCCTCGATTCTCCATGAACGACCGAGAGAGAGAAAGAGAGAGGGTCGCACAAGCCATGGAAGGTCCTCTTCCTCCATAGCTCTCCCTCCTGAGCTCTGATACGAGTGTAAGACCAGGGGAAGCTAGAGCCCGAGAGTCCACCACCCAACCACCCATTATATAGGCAAGCCCCTGGCCCTTTGCCCTAGTTGGACTCCTTGTTCCACACTACCTAGCCCGGCCCTACCCTTGTCTTGTCCCGCCTTGCCGGTGTCCTGACATTTTGATTTGTGTGTTTTGTGTACATGGTGGTGACATGATGTGGAACATGGTGTTTTGGTAATCCTGTGACTAGATTATGTGATTGGAGGTTTACTATGTAGTATATATGCATGACACACTACCGCTTGGAATCTAGTTTGGTTTTGGGCTTACTTGATTTGACTTGGTAGGTTACTTTGACACTACGTGTGCTGTTTTGGTATTCTTCATAGTCATATATTCACTCAAAACTAATTACAAATGGTGCTATTTATAAAGTTACATTTCAGTCTTATAACAGAGTGCTTAAGCACTTCATGATGATGTGTGCTTAATGCCTCTTATGTGTTGACTACTCATGAGGTCGGTAGCAATACACCCTTTTGCCTGTACTCCAGATTCACACTACCATATACTCCTCTGCTTGCTTGGATGATTTCCTCCCCAAAGATCTAATGATTGGCACTGCCTTTGAATACCAGCTTTACATTAAGAGAAGATGGCAACCTGCTAATGACAGACACTATAAAGGTGAGGGATATGTGTGCCTCACTTAGCCTTTGGTTACTTTGTCTTCATGTCTTGCTTAAAAGGAGAAAATGAGTGATAAACAAAGCATAATGATGTTATTATTGATGAATGTTAGACACATTTGACTTTACCTCTCTACATTCAACATTGATTTTGTGGAAGATGCCTCCTCTTCACAGATTTTTCTCTCAAAAAATTGTTGCAAGCTTGAATATTTTCTGCTTCTCTTGGTCTTTACTCTAGCTTGATATAACTGATGCCTATGGTTTTTTTGGAAGAAATTTTTCACTATATATCTGATGGGGTTTTAATTATTTCAATGAATCCTATCTCTGACTTTGATATGACAAGTTTTGCATACAATAGTTTCAACACTTTTTAAAGCTCTTTTGACTGTGATATTTAGTTGAAGAAATATAGAGCTTTGGATCTATTGGTATGGTTTACATTTGACATCTTGGATGCTTAAGAATACATAATTTTGATAGAGTTTTACTTCTAAGAACAAATTTTTTTGATGAGGTCCCCCTCTCTACTCAGAAAAGGACGTTTTGGCTGATTTGATTGACCTGATTAGATCAATTGGTCTTGTTATGGTTACTGATTCTAAATGGTTGGTTGATAGGCTATTGGTTGTTGATAAGATAGGGTCACTTGTTAATCATAGTGCTCATAAAATCTCTTTTTGACTTAAATTTGGATTGATACCTACTAATATCAATAGCTTGTTGTACTGGTCCCATGGTTTTGAAAAACCTGGCTATTCTCATCCTCCTAAGTTGCTGAACAAGTATGTGCTCTGTTACAATGGAACTAGGCATTTGCTTTACTTGTTTTTGACTTTGTGTTGGTTACTAGACTTAGTGTTTTTTGATAAATCACGTGATGATATGATCATTAATTGATTGGCTGGTGAGTAGGCAGTGGGTTGGATACTAAACACTAGCATGAACTTGGATTTTTTTGAGCACTCATAAGAGATTTGATTGACCTATTCCTTACTGATTATTGCTAGTTCTCTTAAAATAATTTTGTTTTCGTGATTGGGTAATCTCATTGTTACCATATACATGTGGTAGTGATGTGTGTGAACACACTAGGACCGCCGGGGCATTTTTTCCCTCTTTAGGAGGTTTTTTCCCCCGAGCATTATATATACGCCCATCACTCTAGGGCTATCTATCTTTCCATTGCATACTAAGTAACACACTCTCTATTGTGTGCCTTGAGCTTCCTTCATCTTCTCCAAGCTGTGTGCATTTCTCTACAACCCTAATTCCAACAATTGGTATCAGAGCAGGTTGCGTCCTCCTGGGCTTATTCGCCAGCTGCTCCAGCACACACCTGCTCACTTCTCCGATTTCAGTGAGCTTTGGCAAGCGTTCACAGATCAACAAAAATTTCAAGAGCTCTCAAAGAGCTCAGTCTGCTCAGATTTTTGATTCGGGCTCATTTCGGCCTCCGTTTCCACTACAGGCAGTACTGCACAGGCTATTTCGTCATTTTGTGTAGAATTTTTGTCAGTGCCGTTTTTTGCATAACAGGTGCCTCATAGTCTTCTACGGATTGTGCTATATAGAATGTGTTGTTCCCGCTCCATTTCTCCTATTTTCGGGCAGTCTTCACATCAGGTGCAACATTTACCATGGTTGACAACAACACACAGATGTTTTCTAGATGTTTGCTGCTGAGGACAGGTTTGATGGGGACAACTACCCTATGTGGGCTTATACGATGCAACATGTTCTTGTATCAAAGGGCGTCTGGAACATTGCGCAGGGCATTGATGTACGTCCCAGTTTTGAGGATGTAGGCGACGTTGAGGATGTTGCAGGTCTTGCTGCAGGGATTACTGCTATTAGAGTTGTTTTGCCTACGGTAGAACAAGCTCATTGGGATGTAAAGGATGCGCAGGCTCATGCATTGATTGTGTTGTCTGTGAAGCGCAACATTGTTCCTCACATTCGTTCAACAAAATCTGCAAAACAGGCTTGGGATATTCTAGCAGGTCTTTATGCAAGCCGCAATGAGGCTAAAATTGCTTTGCTGCGTAAAGAGCTGGAATCGAAGATTATGTATGAGGAAGATGATATGGACACTTTTCTTGCTGGTGTCAAGGATATCAATGAGCAACTTATTTTTGCAGGTGAAGTCATTTCAGACAGTTCCCTTATGTAGACCGTTCTTGATGCCTTACCAGATTCGTACCAGAATCTTGCTAGTACTTGGAGAATGATGGCCCAAGGAAATCCTGAAGTTGTCAAGTTTGATGCATTATGCACATTGCTGTTGCAAGAGTCACTTTCCAAAAAAAACAGAACTAGGCAGTGTGTAGTTGAATAGGCTTTTATTGCTTCTCAAAGAAAGGGTGGTAACAGCAATGCAACCACTTCTTATGGTTCTGCTGAGAGTGGCAAAAATTTTGTTCCTAATGCTTCTGCTGGCAGCAATTCGTCTGGAAATTCTGGTGATAAGGGAAAAAAGAAGATGCGTTGCCATTATTGTAAAGCTAATGATCACTTGATCAAGTCGTGTGCTAAGGTGAAGGCCAAAGAGGCTAAGAAGAAAGAGGGTGGTTCCACTGCAAATGCTGGTTCCACTATAGATGCAGCCATTGTTGAGGAGACTATGATACTGATGTTGATGCAGAATGGGATTTTAGTGTAGAGTGCACTTACAATCCTGCTGTCCATGATGCATGCTTGCTAGTTGCTACACATTCACATGTGTGGTATTTTGACAGTGGTGCTACAAAGCACATTACCTCACAACGTGAATTGTTCACCCCTCTCGAGTCTGTCCCTCATGGGAATTCAATCCCTTGTGCCAACAATGCCTCTTAGCCAGTTCACGGAGTTGGAAAGATTGTGCTTACTGCTGCTAATGGCAGTTCTTTCACACTTGTTGATGCACTTTATGTACCTGGGATCAAGAAGAATCTCTTGTCTGTATCCGCACTTGCTAGACTTGGACTTGTAGTCAAATTTGTGGATGACTGTGCGCTCCTTGCCGCACTGTCAATGCAAGGGCCTTGCCTAACACTGTGTGAGCTATAGATGGCTCCAAGCACACAACTAGCTTAACTAGTAAGCTCAAAAGAGGGCAATGGTGTGTCACTCACCACTCTATGCTCCTGCCGTGGAGGATTCCTCGCCGCGAAGAAGAAGGAGACGTCGCTACGGCGCGCTCAACCGCTTCACCGCCGTCGTGCCGGCGCAATGCTCGATCGCACTCTCTCTCTCTCTCTCTCTCTCTCTCTCACATACACACACACACAAGGAGGTGAAGAAGAAGAAGATGGAGATGGAGATGGAGCAAGAGCACTCTTCTATTGCACAAATGAGAGAATGAGTCGTGCGATGAAGAAGAAGCTGCAGTCATGCCGCACTCAACTGCTTCGCTGCCGTCGTGCCTTCGTAATGCTCGATCGCACACACACTCTCCCTCCCTCTCTCTCTCTCTCTCTCTCTCTCTCTCTCTCTCTCTCTCTCTCACATGCACACACACACGAGGAGGTGAAGAAGAAGAAGATGGAGATGGAGATGGAGCAAGAGCACTCTTCTATTGCACAAATGAGAGAATGAGTGAATTTTAGGTTTAGTTGGCATTTATATGAGCTCACCCCATCCACACTTGGGCGCCCATGCTTAGCCAACTAATCTCTTGAATGTTCCGGTTAGAGTGCGCCTCTCATCGGCGATCACTCTTACCCTTTTCCTATTGGTCCGACAAGCCCGGTACCTGACTCTACCAAATACATAATACACGTCCGTCGTAGGTGATGGGGTGTCCGTGAGCCGTGAGGGTTAACAATGACAGATTTACAGTTCATGATCTCAGTGATGAAATTGTTGCCGTGGGCTGTATAAGCTCACTTTGTATGACAAGTGTGGACAATATTTTGCAAATCGTGTTACAGATTCAAGGGCTATTTCAGATGCAAAACTTTGGCATGCACGTTTTGGTCATCTGAATTTTGCCAGTTTGCTGTATTTGCAGAAATCTGATATGGTTGCTTCTTTGCCGCCTCTTGAAGCACCTGTCAAACATGTTTGTGAAGGATGTATTTTGGGTAAGATGCAGCGTTCTAAGTTTCCAAAGGATGGTTCAGTTCGGGCCACATGCAGATTGCAACTTGTGCATAGTGATGTTTGTGGGCCCATGCAAGCTCCGTCCTTGGGAAATTACCTTTACTTCGTGACTTTCACTGATGATTACTCCAAGTATGCATGGGTATTTTCACTTAAAGCAAAGTCCGAAGTTTTTATGTGCTTCAAACAATTTTTGGCTATGGCTGAAAATGTCTCGAAATGTACTATGGGCACCCTCCGTTCCGATCAAGGGGGGGAGTATATATCTCATGAATTCAATGCATTTCTGGCTAGTCGTGGGATAAAACACCAATGTACAATGCCTTATACACCTCAGCAAAATGGTGTTGCTGAGAGGAAAAACAAGTCACTTACGGAAATGGCATGATGTATGGTCAAAAGTCAAACTTTGTCGCATTCTTTTTGGCTTGAGGCCATCATGTGTGCCACTTAAGTACTAAACAAGTGTCCTACGAAAGCTTTGCAGTCTATAACTCCATATGAAGCATGGCATGATAGAAAGCCTTCTATTGAGCACATGAGTGTTTTTGGCTGTTTGGCATATGCTTTGGTGCCACAAACACAACACAGAAAATTGGAGGATAAGGCTGTCAAATGTATTTTTGTTGGTTATAGTGTCGAAAGCATAGGTTACAGGTTGTATCATCCGCAAACAAAATGTATTTTGGTTTCACGAGATGTAGTGTTTGTGGAAGATTCTATTTAGCCTTCGCTGTCATGTACTAGAGACAGTAATGTAAGCTCACAGGACATTTATGACACTTTGTTGCCTCTTTTCAGTGGTGGAAATATAAATGTAAGTTCCAATGAGGCAAATGTATAGCCTATGGGGGTTTCTGAAAACGTTATAGATCAACCTATTATTGATGGAGACATACATGATGTACTTGATGAGGAAAGGGCTGAAAATGAGCAGACTAGAGGTATACCAAAATGGCTGGTTCACACTTTGCGTGACAGTAAATTGGATGCACCTTTGTCTAGTTGTACTCGTTCAAGCTCTCGCCATGCATCTTATGCATCAAATTGTTATGCTTTGGCTGTGTCTACCTTACATGATGTTGAGGAGCCTCTATCCTTTGATGAAGCATAGAATTCAAAAAATTGGATGGCTGCCATGCAATTAGAATACGATGCACTTATAGAAAATGACACATGGACTTTATGTGATTTGGCTCATAGCAAAAAGGCCATTGGTACGAACTGGGTTTACAAGTTGAAACGCAAGCCGGATGGTGAGATCGATCGCCATAAGGCTCGACTTGTTGGAAAGGGTTATGCACAACAAAAAGGCATAGATTATGAAGAGACTTTTGCTCCCACTTGTCGTATGACTACTGTGCATTTTCTATTTGCATTGGCAGCTCATTTTGGTTGGGATGTACATCAATCAGACATTGTTACTGCTTTCTTGAATGGTGACATATTGAGGAAGTTTATGTAACGCAGCCTCGTGGTTTTGTCATAAAAGGACAAGAGGAAAAAATGTGTAGATGTAAGAAGGCTTTGTATGGGTTGATGCAATCTCCTCGTGCTTGGTATGAGAAAGCTGACACTCATTTGGTTAAACGAGGCTTTCATAACAGTCCCGCAGAAAGCACATTGTATGTAAAGCGTGAGGATGATGTACTTCTCATTGTGGTTCTTTATGTCGATGATTTGCTGATCACTGGACCAAATGAGAGACATATTGCTGAATTTAAGGCTGATTTGAATGCTACTTTCAAGATGAAAGATTTGGGGCTGTTGCATCATTACTTGAGTATACAGTTTAAGCAGTGTGATGGTGGTATTGCCTTGTGTCAGAAAAGTTACATAGAGACATTGCTATGTAAGTTTGGACTTGAGGATTGCAAACCTATTGCCACTCCCATGGAAACAGGTTTGAAGTTGAGTCTACATGATGCTGGCAATCCTGCTGATGTCACTCTTTACCAAACTGCTATTGGCTGCCTCATTTATGTATGCAACACGAGGCCATATATTCAATTTGCAGTCTTACAGGTCAAAAAATTTATGCATAGCCTAGGGTCTAAGCATTAGCAGGTTGTCAAGAGGATAGTAGAAAATCTTAGTCAGGACATGCTACCATTGACTTTGCTAAAGCAGGAAGCATATTTATGGAAAAAAAGGATGCTATCAAGTCTCAAGCCCAACCCACAAAGCAACCATGAAGGAGTAACCATCATAGAAAAAGAAGCCCATGCCATTTTAGATAACCAGCCTTTATGGTGACAAAGATGGCTAGAGCAGATACTGGGGGACAAGAATATGTACAAAGTGGCACCTCAACACATACGGATCAGCCTAGCCTATTTCCCAATCCCAAGAAGAAGAACATGGACATCATTTGCAACTTGGAATGAGAGAAGGAAGTTAGTATTGAACTATCAACTATTGGCAAGCCTTACCTCACATGTGCTACCCTTATAAACTTATATGCTATATACATTGAGATCTACCCTCACACTGCTAGAAGATATTCCAAACTTAGCATGTCAATGCTCTATCAAATAGCCAAAATGTTGATCACTGCCATCATAGTATTCCATGATGTCGAAGCTACTAGCCACTCGTGGACACTATTCATAGAAAGAAGCAAAGGATTTTATAGACTTGAAAAATACCCCTTCTAAGAGAATTCTAATGTGGTTTTTGCCAGGCTAATGCCTTACCATCCCAATACATGCAAAAATTTGAGGAATGCTTCATGACATCTTCTTCAAGATTGAATCCTCAATCTTCAACCCACTAACCAAGGATCTCCAAGCCATACACATAGCATATCAAAATGTTGTCATGTCTAATCCGTACAATATGCTTCCCATAAATGTGAAGCTGAAGCAACAGCTGCCAAATACAACCAAGCTACTCATGCACTCAACAAAGTTCAATAACGTGATAGAACGATGTCAAGAGTGATGATCGTTTAGGAAGGGGGTGTGTTTGTAGATTCCATGAAGAAAACCCCTTTAAGTCCACACTCTTGTAATTACCAGCATATATAAAGATATTGAAGATATCTTTACTTGAATTGTAATTTTAATCTTTCTCTCATTGTTGTAAGTTGTAACTTTACATTACCATGGGAACTAGTGCTTCACTCATTACTGTAACTATACATTACCATGGAAACTAGAGCTTGGTTCCATATTTTAGAAGCCCTAGTGGTTAATTTCAAAGAGATTAGAGGGGACTTTCTTGGATAAGTTGTGTATTGGAGCATTGCAACATAAAATTGATGGAGTTTTTGCATAAATTTTTGGTCTAAAATGGGGTGTGTATGCTACTGAATGGCATTATCTATCCAATTAGAGAATGGATGATTGGTGTTATCACTAGTCATGATGATTGCAAGACCTAAAGGTTGATGTGTGTATGATTAATTGACTTGGGAATGACTCAATTCCACACAGTTAAGGATGGTTTTTTATGTATTACCATTGATTTGTATGCCAATTTGATTGAATATGGTAAAAAGTTTCATTATGATGCCACTCCTAATACCCTAAAACACCTTGTGGAGACTATAGATGTGTTTTAAGCCTTGTCCATGTGGACTGACAAATTTCCCCTACCTTTTCTTGGGGCAAATAGCTTCACTATTCTTGCGTACAAGTCCTTGACATAGATTTTTCACAAATTCAAAGTCACATGACACATAGTCATTGAAAATACACATACAAGATGATCAACGTGCAAGGTAAACACTTTTGATATTAACCATAAATAGTTACATTGTGTGTTGACTTGGGCATTACAAGAGTTTAAAAATAGCTAAATGGGGTGTGGGCATTGTTTCCCCTAAGCTTAAGGGCTAGCTCCATGTAGATTATACCATCTACAAACAAAACATATCTTAATTTCATGAGATGTTGTATTTATGGAAGAGTCTATTCAACCTTAATTATCATGTAGTACCAGAGATAGTAATGTAAGCTCACATGACATTTATGACACTCTCTTGTCTCTTTTTTTTAATGGTGGAACTTGAGTGTAAGATCCAATGAGGCAAATGTACAACCTATGGGGGTTTCTAAAAATGCTATGGATGAGTCTATTGCTAAGCAAATGTATATGATGTACTTGATGTGGAAATGGTTTAGAATGAAGAGACTAGGGGTATGCCAAAATGGATGGTGCATACTTTGCATAATAGTAAATTGGATGCACATATGTCTAGGCATATTCACTTAGGTTCTCACCATGCATCGTATACATCAAATTTCTTTGCTTTGGTTGTTTCTAGTTTATGTGATGAGGAGGAACCTCTTTCTTTTGATGAAGGACAAAATTTAGAAAATTGTATGGCTGCAGTGCAGTTAGAATATGATGCACTTATAGAATGAAACATGGAATTTATGTGATTTTCCTCATGGAAGAAAGGCCATTGGTACAAAGTGGGTTGGCAAGTTGAGACATAGGCCAAATGTTGAGATTGTTGTTACAAGGCTAGACTTGTTGCAAAAGGTTATGCACAATAGAAAGGTATTGACTATGAAGAGATTTTTGCTCCCACTTGTCGTATGATTGCTATTCATTTTCTATCTGCATTGGCAGCTCATTTTGGATGGAATATACATCAATCAAACATTGTTATCACTTTCTTAAATGGTGATATATTTGAAGAAGTATATAAAATGCAACCTCATAGTTTTTCAAGAAAAAAAAAGAAACAAAAATGTGCAAATGCAAGAAAGCTTTGTATGGGCTAAATCAGTCTCCTCATGCTTAGTATGCAAAAGCTGACACTCATTTCGTTAAACAAGGCTTTTGTAACACTCCAACTAAAAGCACTTTGTATGTCAAACGTGAGGGTGATGTATATCTCATTATTGTTTTGTATACAGACGATTTGCTTATTATTGGTCTAAATGAGATACACATTTCCAAATTAAAGACTAGATTCAATGCTAATTGCAAGATAAAAGACTTGAGGTATTTACATCATTACTTGGGCCTATAGTTTAAGCAATGGTATGGAGGTATTTCTTTGTGTCAAGCAAGATACATAGAGACATTACTATGTAATTTTGGACTTGAGGCCCTTATAAACCTATTGCTTATCCAATGGAAATACGTCTGAAATTGAGTCTTCATGATGTTGGAGATCTTATTGATGTCAATCTTGATACTCTTGTATGCCTTAATTATGTAAGAAATACGAGGCCAAATATTCAGTTTGCAGTCTCACACATCAATAGATTTATGCATTGTGTAGGGTCTAAGCATTGGTAGGTTGTTGAAAGGATCTTTCACTACTTGAGTGGCACTTTACATATTGGGTTGTTTTATTCCAAGGAGGGATCATTGCTACCAAATTTTCATGCTTCTTTGGACTCAACTTGGGATGGTTGTTATGACATGATAATGTCCACAAGTGGTTTGTTTTTCATGCTTGGTAGTTCATGCATATAATGGTTGAGATAGAACAAACCTACTATGGCTACTTCCAATTTTGAAGCTAAGTACAGGGTAGTCTTCATAGCTATGGTTGAGTGTGTATGGCTTGGATGCCTTATGGTTGATTTGGGTGTTGGACTAGACATTGCCAATATCATCTACACTAATAGTCAAAGCACATTGGTAGTTCTAAGGAACCAAAGTTTTCATGCTCATACAAAGCACATTGAGGTGAATTATCATTATGTCAAGGAGAGACTCTCACCAGGAGAGATCATCTTGGATTATGTGCTGACACAGGACAACCTTGAAGATCTATTCACAAAGGCATTGCCTTGTAAGAATTTTGTGAAGCTTTTGCCAAAGCTTTGGGCCTGCTTCCCTTTGTGGATTGATCATGGGCATGGAACTTTCTTATACCCTATGTGCCAATTCTTGTTCACCGCATCACTCCAAAGGGAGATTTGCTACCATATATGTGGTAGTGATGTGTGTGAAGACACTTAGGACCGCCGGGGCACTTCTTCCCTCATCGAGAGGTTTTTTCCTCCATCCATTTTATATACACATATCACTCTAGGGAGAACTTATCTTTCTATTTGTGCATTAAGCAATACACTCTATTGTGTGTCTTGAGCTTCTTCATTTTATCAGTGTCTTGGGCTTCTTCATTTTCTCCAAATTGTGTGCACATGCCTGCAATCCCGATTCCAACAAAGATTGTATGTGAACTCCAAATAATTTTACTAGATTTTGGGTGCCAAAGATTCTAACCCATCTCTCCATCTGCATCATATCCAACAAAAATGCATTTGTGCGACTTTGGATCAAGCATCTATGGCACATGAGCATATGCCTCCCAACCAAAGACACACAAATGAAAATAGTGTGCTTTCTTGCCTGACCATAAATCCTCTACCTTGTAATCAATGGCATACTAGGTGATATGTTGATCATGTGAGCCGCTATCAAAATGGCTTTGTCCAAAATCCTTGTGTCAAATTTTCCATGGAAAGCATAGTTGTAACATGCTCTTGAATTGTGCAAGAGTAGGTGTGAATGGCATAGTAATCAACCACCAAATCTTCTCTTGCATAGAAGTCTATCATGTCTTTGAGACATATTTCCCACCATTATTAGTCATCAAGCCCTTAAGCTTTTTGCCCGACTGATTCTTTGAGACATATTTCCCACCATTATTAGTCATCAAGCCCTTAAGCTTTTTGCCCGATTGATTCTTAACAAGTGTAAGGACCTTCTAAAATGTAGAGAATACCTCATCCTTATATTTCAAAGGTTAAACCCACACGTCCTGAGTAGAGCCATTTATAAATGTTACAAAGTAGCTAGCCCCCCCTAGAGACTTGGTCAACATAGGACCACATGCATCACTATGTACAAGCTCTAGTGGTTGAACATGCCTTCTATTCAATTAAAAATGAGAAATACTAGTTTGCTTGCCATAAAAACAATATTCACACATAGAGCAATCACTAAAACTCAACACTAGAAAACAAACAAACATTATAGAGATTTCATTCTCTTCTAGCTCATATGGCCTAGCCGGCTAGTAGGCTAGTAGGTAGCTTGGCTATAAAAATAAAATCATATTTGCCAAAAGACACATGGATGGAGTAGAAAGTACCATGTTTTTGACCTTTGAGAACTACAAGATTTCCCTTCTTGACAATCCATGAACTATTCCCAAACATAATTGTGTATCCCAAGTCATTTAGCTATCCAACAAGGATTAAATTCTAAGCTAACTCAAGAACATGTCTGACATTCTTTAGTATAAATTTCATGCCACTTGGAAGTACCATCTTTATGTCTCCAAATCCAACGATCTCAAGCACATGAAAATCACCAAGTTTGACTATATCTTGATAGCCCTTTATTTAAGAGGAAAACCACTCTCTATGTAGCATAACATATAAACTTGCACTACTATAATCTATCGACCAATTCTATGCATAACTAACACAAGGGCATTTGCAGTGAAATCTTGGGTGAAAACCAAGATGTCTCATGTATGAGTTATCTTAGGAGCACCATGAGTCTTAGGAGACTTTACAACATTGATTTCCATTAAGCTTAGCCTTGCCCTTTGCATCACTATTAGACTTATTAATCTCTTGAGACTTCTTAGTCTCTTGAGGCTTCTTAGTCTCTTGAGACCTTGTTTCTTTGTGAAACATCACAATCCTTCTTTATATTCCCTTTCCTGTGGTGGTAGAAGTGTTGACTCAACATTATGCATGGAGTCATGAGACTTACTACTGCAAGAGCTCCTACAATCCTTAGATTGGGCATGATCATAAGCATGACCTCTCTCTTTGAGAGACTATGCAACATAAGAACTACTGTTCGCTAGATAATTCCCTTTTGTCGACATATTGTGATTGGATGACGGCCAAAAAGTGACCAAAATATCACCAGTCGATTGGCCAATTGGCTAGCAGTCAATGACTGGTGGGTCGGTGGTCGGAAGTCTTTGGCCGCTGGAAAAATTCAATTGCCTATGGACGAGTTTCAAGCGGACTTGTCTATAGCTACACATGTGCCAATGGCCAATTTCTAGGCGGACTTGTTTATGGCTACACATGGGCGAATGGCCGATTTCAATGGAATTGTCTATGGCTACACATGGGTGAATGGAAGATTTCTAGGTCGACTTGTCCACTCAAGGGTGGCTACACATGGTTGTTTCTCATGAGAGAGGGCTACCCATTTTGGCCTATAAAGGGAGGCCTCTTCTACACACAAAACAGATTGTGGAGTTGGTGAAGCAAGGTGTGTGTGTGTGAGGTGGTGAGAGTGAGCAAGGTGGGAGTTCCATTAAGGGTATAATCCCTTTGCAACCTACCTCTAGTTTGAAGTACAAAGCCATTGAGTGGCTGCTTTCTTATGGCTGTAGGCCACATTGGGCGAACACGTATATCGTGCTCTCTCTCTCTCTACCCTCCCTCTATTATCTCTCTTGTGTGTAAATATTATCTCTATTTATTAAGTAAACCACTCTAATCTGTACTTAGATACCCCTATATTCCTAACATATATGGCACTAGAATAATCCAATGTCAATACTCAAGGAAGCAAGTGAGATGGAGCACAAAGACACATTGGGTTGTGAAGCACAACGGAGTAGCTATTGCAAGAAGGTGCACTCACAAGCAATCACAAAATGGCTCTAAATAGTCAATCAATAAGCATACACTTAATCCTCACTCTAGCTAGATACTCAATGGTTTCTCATCAGCTAAATGAGCTCAAAACAATTTGAAACTTTAGGAGACTATAGGTAGAGACTAATAGAATCTATATTGACTATAAATCCTCATTTTTTAGAGGTACATGAATCATAACCCATAATTTTTCAAGTTATCAAAAGACAAAACTGAAGTGGCCTAATACATCTCCCAAGGCCTAGGAATAGTATCCTATAAAAAAATTAGCATTATCTCTTGAAAATACCATTAAAAAAGTAGATTTGGTCTCACAAAGCATAGATGAAAACTTTGATCAAAACGATAATGATTACATTCAATAGATAGAGCAAGAGGAGAGAATTGTAATGCACTTGCTCTCAGAAATCAATTTGAATCACCAGATTGAAAGTAAGCTATCACAAAATAGCTCTATGTCTATAGATTCACCATTCTCTTCTACAATAACCTCATTTTGTTGGCATTTTGTAATGTAGGCATGCACTGACAATGAGTCCACTGGCTCATTCCATCTTGTTTCTAGACGTATGCAATCACCTGCTTCATGTAGAATCTCTTTTGTAAGCTTTCCCTTTTTAGCTAATTGCATGACATTTGGCCAAATTTGACCATGATGGTCACTCACCTCTTCATCACTAAGATGCTCAATTTTTACTCCATAAGTAGCTGCCTCAATTGAAGAGGTGGTATGGTTAGTTGCCATATCTTCAACTAAGGTTTGCGTTCCCCCCTTCCCAAAGTTAGTTCTCAAGGGTAGACCTGCCTCTCTTAAGTGTATTTTACCATCCTTAAAAAAAGACAACATCTTTTGACAAAGCAACACTAAAATCATCAAAATCCCTTCTTACATGGTATGTACTATCACACCAAATACATCTATTAACAAACCCTTCTTTGGGCTGTTGCTAGTGGCCCTGACGGTTGGCCTTTTTCTTCAAGCTTTGCAAGCTTCACCTTCAAGTCACGCATTCCCTTCACAAACTCATCTAGCATGGACTCATCAAACTTAGGAGCGATAAAAGTAGGCTTTACCATTTTGTCAGAAGTTGAGGTGGAAGGACTTTTAGTGTTTACTACCATCTTGTCCCTTCTTCTTTATCTTTTGGCAAGCAATGAGACAGCACCTTCAATCTCATTCCAGTCGGTCTTTAGTCCTTGCTCAGCATCTTTATCTTCAAGAAGAAGCTCCAAATTTTCTTGAAACTCTTTACCTGCAGCTTGTAAGAAAAGATCTGTCTTCTCTGAATCTAGTGTGGCCCTTTCTGTCCTGGTGAGTTGTGCATAGCGCTGCTCAAATTCCCTAAGTAGCTCTGGTATTGATAGTCCTTGCTTTGGCTTGACTACCATTCTAAGAATGTCCTTTTGGTTACTCTCTTAGAGTCCTCCAGGAAATATTCCTCCTTTAAAGCTACTTTGAGTTCTTCCCAGTTTCTCCCATGCCCATCTTTAATTCCCCTAACATGTTCCCTAATTTTTGAAGCCACAACTAGCTCAAAGCTTTGAATCATCTCACCTTCTGATACGCGATGCAGCTCCATCTCCTTCACATACTCGCGTAAGTACTTGGTTACATCTCTGCCATTGAAATCTCCCTTCTTTCAACGGCATGTTGTTGTTGCATGAAGATTGCAAATGCTTGAAACATTTGCATTGTTGCTGGGTCAAAATGCATACCCTGTTGCTCAACATGATCACCCATGGTTACCCACAAACTCTCACCCTGGCAATTTCTCTTCGGGTTCACCAAAAATATGTCGAGAAATTTGTGGTCTTGCTAGGAGAGCAGCGGGCTTATGGCTGTGAGAGTTTGTGAGAGAACTCTATGAAGGAGTTAAACCATAGATGCCATGAAGACTAGGGTTTGGAAGGAGGTGCAATCAAAGAAGCCCCACTCTTTCTCTCTTGCACTCACACACATAAAGAAAGAACACAAAAGAGAATATCAAAACAACACAAAGATGAAAACATCAAGGCTATGGTTATATCGTATCATGGATAATATGAAAGGGTTAATAGATGAGTTAATGGCATTCAATCTTTGCTGACCAAATAGGCTACGAATTGTTCTTTGGAATTGTAGTTTTGTGCTTACCATAATATATATGTTTTGTCTAGTGATCGGGATTAATTTTGTGTACAAATCGTCTTGGTTCATAGCAAGATAACTACACTTACGTCAAATAAAAGTTATAGTCTATAAGAGGTAGTATGATGGGATCCGGTGAAAGAAGTATTTCATTGAGCCTTTCTGGGCCAAAGAGAAACACTATACGTTGTTGAAAGTGTATTTTATGGCTAATCCATACGTTAATTCTAATAGATCGCACAGAGTGGAAGCAATAGAAATTCTCATCATGTGGATTATTCATCTAGGATAGTATGTGATAAATGTAGATATGAGAGAAGTGAAGAGATGAGAAGTTTCCCTCCCAAGCCCTATTCTTGCCCATTGACAATAAAGATACTACGGGGAGAGATGTACCTGGAGAACCTAGAATTTGTAGAGAGAATGAATTTCTAAGAGTGAGAGAGATAGGTTTGATTAAGGAGATGAGATTAAATATATATATATGTTGGATTAGAGATGAAAAAGAAAACAACAAGAAATCAACAAAATATTAATGTAGAACACATCTTACTTGTCAAACCCTTCGGCACCATTTTTGATGGAGACAGAAGAAGAGGGAAGAATTCGATACACCAAGTCCAAGACCTTCTTTAATTAGAGTTGATCTTCCAAGCATAGTTTACAAGAATGGCTAGTCTTCCTCTAGGAGAAAGTGTAGGCTTAGGCTTATGTTACTGGCTAAGTACAATTTGGCATTACTACTCACTCCCTCATGAATTCCTCTCATCAATGGTTTGAATGCTTCCATGGTTTTCAAAGAAGAAGAGGTTCCTTTTATAGGTGAGGGGAACCCCCAAGGGTTTACACAAGAAGATGAGAGCCAGTGTGAATAGAAACTGGAAAAGTTGGAAATGAGCTGTCCCTGCATGATGTGGATAGACTGGGGTCCAGTATTTTGATCATATCTCCTCAACCGTGGCTTCAAATAAAAAAGTAAAAAATATGAGCAAAAAATTCAGCTCATTAGCTACGACTCCCATTTTATATACGTTTTCCAATTCGATTTGGAACCTTGTGTAAAAAAATCATTAAAGTAGGGTCCATTTCTGGTAGCAAAAGTCTTCCTGTGGTCCCCTTAGCCTAGACTTTCATTTGATTCCAAAGGACACCTCATGCAATACAAAAGCATGACATTGCTCCTTGACAAAGTTATTACAATAATGCATTAAAATAGGGGTATCTTTGAGAATCATGCAAGCTAGTGTCCCACTAGGATTTGATTCCTTCCTAGTAGCTATTTAAAAAGAAATATAAGAAAAATACATAGAATATATATATACTGGAAGTTACCATAGATATAGGATCTAGATAGGGTGTGAGATAATAATGAGATAGTAGAAAGAAATAATCAATTCTTTTTTTCCCAAGTTAAAGAGACGGAGCTATTGACTCTTTTCAATAGTACTTTTTGACGGTAAAGTAAGAATATGTTACCCTTGAGATAATAGGATGAGATAGAAATCTTATTATTATACTTAGATATGCATATGTACATTATAGGAAATATAATTGTGTATATAAAAAGTTACAAGATAACTGTTATAGCATGCATTCCCACTATGTATGTATCACAACACGACAACGTGTTGGAGTAATTAACTAAGAAGGGTGCACATATGTGGCATTCATCTCTAGTCATGGCTTTAGTTAAGTACACACACTAATCACAACTCAAAGATAGTCTTGATGCAAATTATTGAACTTGATTCAACTTGAAAGAGTACAAAAGAAGAGATCTTTATAAAGATCTAGAGAGGGAAGATTGGGTGACATCATAGATGATATCATGGGTAAAATGAGCCAATGAGAAAGGCTCGTAGGGGTTGAATGAGGACGCTATGGCTTGGGCTAAGTTTGGCTAAAGGCCTTTTCCATTTCATGTATCTAGCATATGGGTAAGGTTTCATGAATCATCATAATCAAATAAGAGGAGGGAGTATCCATGCTAGAAACACCCTAATACTTCAAAGGTCTTTAGGTGCAATTAGAGGAAACATCCCAAGTACCACCATGGATTTCTTTAAATTAGATCAGTTTATGGATTGCTTGCATCCAAGTGTAAGGAGAAATTTGATCAATAAGAACTCACTATATTTGAAAGAACAGTGGCAATTACCAAATCCAAGAGCCAAAAGATTAAACAAAGGCTGGCGCAAGGTATGACACATGTTGAGTAAGTGGTAGTGCAACCAATGGTTCTTATGGTAGCAAATGATAGAGTGGAGTGAGTGGTTCAAGATCTTGATCACATTACACAAGGGATTTGTCATAATCTTGCCAATCAATTGCAAGATTTGAGAATTAACATGATGGATAGAAAGCAGAGAAAAGACCAGCTAACTATGAGAGGTAGGGGATGAAGGCGACAAGGAAGATGCTACAATTGTGGTGAAGAGGGTCATTATGCCCTTGATTGTCCAGAACCACCAAGAGAGTGAGGAGGGCATCAAGTGTGGGCATTAGAAGTACCACAAAAACAACAACATCATTAACCATTACATGCGAATAGAGAAGGTAGGTCTATCAACATTATTACCTTTGAGCCATAACATGTGGATGTGTTGGCTAATAGGAGAGTAGTAGGAATGGTAAGGAGAAAGAGGTGGAAGAAAAGAGAGAAACAAGAGCAAAGCAGGTTAAAGCTAAATTATATCATCAATAAGAGAGAAGCAAGAGGCAGTGACAAAGAAAGATAGGTCCAAAGGATTGCCCAAAATTGGACCAAAATCAAAAGGCTAATATACTTTTGGTCAATTGGTAGATTTGAACACTAAATTGAAGAGGCAATTGATAAAATGTGTGAGTACATGGTGAGGTGGTCCAGGGCGAGCAAGAAGAGAAGAAACCTCTAAACACTCCTCAAGGCTCCCATGATGCTCAATTGGGGCTCGGGCTACCACAAACAAGCAAAACAACAACAAACCCATAGCCAACAACAAGTGAAGGGGCACCACCTAGTTATAGAGCGAACTAGGACACAATAGAGGAGAATCCCTGAGCAATACAAGCAAGAAGGAAGGGTACACTATCACTGATATCAATGCTACAATTACACACACACACACACACACACACACACACACATAGAGAGAGAGAGAGAGAGAGAGAGAGAGAGAGAGAGAGAGAGAGAGAGAGAGAGAGAGAGAGTTTTGTGCAAGAATTTAGCTTCAATTTTAATGATTGGCGTGGGTGTATAAAAAACTTGGAGGAGAGTGAAGAGACACAATTAAGTTTGATGATGTTGCAATCTACACATTATCTTAGGGTTATGGGAACCCTCTCACCATACAACCCTCTTATAATGTTTTCCCAAGCAGCAAAACAAACACAAGAGCTCTTGAGTCACATACAAGCAAATACTACAAAAGAATCTCAAAATGAGAACGCGTCACCTTAAACCAAACGAGATGAGATTGCCAAGCGTGAATTGGAGAGAATCAAGAGAGTTTTGAACTGTGGTTACACCCAAATTATTTATTCAATTGATGTGCAAGAGTATGTACAACTTTGATTGGAAGTTATGAATCACTCACTCCCTTGCAATGCTACAACTAGCTCAAGAAGCTTTCATATACACCACAAGAAATGGTGTATAGAGAGCTCACTCTCTCTCTCTCTACAACTAAGATGGAGAATGGTATGCTCAAAGTAGTGAGCAATAGTGTAGAGATCATACCTTTACAAAGGGAAAAGGGATCTATTTATAGGTGAGGAGAACCCTCTTAGGATTATCTCTTGATCAACATTTACATAGAAAATCATGTTTATGAATTTTTTATATATTCTTATGAGAGTGGAACACTCTTGTCTCTCGAGTCACATTGATGTGGGCTCAAGAGGAGAAAATTATTGAGGTGAAATAGAGAATATTCTAGAGAGGTGAGTGATTTTTGTGTGAGGTTGCCTACTCCAAGGTAGAGTAGAGTGGGTGCCTACAAGAAAGGGTTAGCAGTTAATGTCAGTAATCACTAAAAAAGTTAGTAAAATAATTACAATGGGTAGAATGACTTGAAGGGTTGAGGAAAGAGGGGTGAATGAGATGGATGATACGTTGAGATATCTTGGACTCACCCGTGCTTAGATTGTCAAAAGTGATCGCCGGTCTTCTCTTCATCTTCTTTTCTTCACGCCATCGCCATAGTTGAACACCTCCAAGAATATGACAGTTTTTTTGTTGATAACCCCCCCCATTTTGCAGAGTTCTAAGCATGGTTAGGTTGCTGAATTTTTATGCACTTTTGAAAAGATAAAATAAAATTGTAATATGGGAGTAAGCGAGAGGGATATGGAGATAATGTATATAGGTAGAGCTTCAAAAAAGAGATATGGGTGTGAGAGGAGAGGGTAATGGTGAGGAAGGTGTATGTTTGAGCGAGGGATGGAGAGGAATGAGTGTGTGTGTGTGTGGAAGTGTGAAAAGAAGTGAAAAAAGACTAGGGGTGACTTGTGACAAAAAGTGCGTAGACATTGGTCCACATAAAATTCATATCTCATTGATGGTAGCTCTAAAAATTATGCAACAAATTGAAGTGATTATTCAGCTTGTGGACTATGTTTTGTTTGTTGGCCAAGTCTTCAAATTCTGAGTGGAGATAGGCCCCAATAATCTCGCCAAAAAGCCTGTTTTTTATGCATGCGAGAGTCTTCTAGTGGCTCCCTCCTTTGTTGAATTTGCACAATGCATCTAAGAGTGAGCTCCTCCATGAGTCATATCATGACATAAAGCATCCAAGTTATCTTTACACATGTATGGAGGAGGTTCATTGGTGAATAAAGAAATAAATACACTGTGGGACTAGTGTATGGACTATTCATGGATTTTAGCTCATTGAGCACATGGTGTTAGTATAATGAGTACATAATAAAACAAATATGGAATAATTATGGATATGGAAAAAGATATTGGAATCATATGATACGGTCCCTCTTTTCTATTATTTTGAGTGAAAGAGAAAAAAGTATGTAAGTAAATGAAAATTATATAATAAAAGTGACTAAGGGAGTAGAAGCTGGTTTTTTTGTTTTCACAAGGGTGAGGATAAAAATGTGGGGGTGATTTGTATAAAAGAAAAAATATTTATGAGATTGGGGAATATACACAATGGCAAGAAATATAGACTTATGGTGCAAGAGGATAAAAGAAGGCATTCATAGGTCTAATAAAACACACACCTAGTTATAAATATTTAAATAAAATACCAAAATAATTATAATAAAAACCCCTATATTTAGGCCCTATATACAATGAAATATTTACACAAAAAAGTTCATATTATACTTTTCTTTTTTATTTTATTTATTTTTTTGGCTCAACTAGCCCAGTGACTAGCTAATTGAGGGTTTTTAAGGAGACATGGGGAAAGTCCCCTAACTCACACACACCTATGTATAGTGAAAGCGTGAGGATAGCCACAATGTTTGAGTGATTTTGATAGGGTGAAGTAGCTCACTATGGCAATTATGGAGAGCCAAAAAAATAGCTATCATTAGCCCTCCCCTTGGATAATGGTCCATTCATGTACCATCAAAAGGCATATTTTCCAATGAGAGTGGTTTCATGTTTGGTGCCTCAAACAAATTTTTACTTTGTAGATCTTCTTCACCTTGTCTGACACAAACCAAGCTACAAGACTTACATGATAATATAGCTAGCTTCTTGGTGATTCTCTTGCAGATCCTTTGGTAGAGTACAACTCAAGTAGGGCTTTAGTCAGTACCCATTCACCTTCTTAGGATGCTCCTTGCCATCTAAATCCATGATCTGATAGTAACTTGAATTAAATGATTTTTTGACCACATATGGACCTTGCCATTTGGTGTTGACTTTGGCATCAAACCTATTGTCAAGTCAATTGTGATACCTTAACACGAGGCCACCTTCCTTGATGCCCTTATCCTTGACCTTCTTATCGAGCTTCTCCTTTGATTGCATAGCGTTCCTCTTGTAGCACTCATAAGCTGCTTCTCTTTTCCACTCAAGTTTGACTAAGGTAAGAAGTCGATCTGCCCATGTTTCTTGGTCATCTTGTGCCCCTTTGCCGTGAAACCGCATGGTTGGAATGTTGAGCTCGATAGGTTGCAAGGGCTCTTGACCATTGACCAAGTGAAATGGTGTCAAGTTTTTGGCTTCCCTATATGTGGTTCGATACGCCCACAAGGCACTATCCAAGAAGTCGTCCCACAACTTTGTCTTGTTTTGCACCATCTTTCTAATGATGCCTGCAATAACACCATTAGCCTTTTCCACCAAACCATTTGAATGTGGGTAGTAGGGTGTGCTATGACTATGTAGAAAGTGAAGCTCTTCACAAAATTTTGTAAGTAAACCCTTCCTAAACCCTAGACCATTATAAAAAACAATCTCCAAAGGTGTGCCAAATTTGCAGCAAATATTAGTGTAAACAAATTTGCTCACTGTTTTTCCATTTACCCTTGCCACACTTTGAACCTCTACCTACCTATTCATGTAATCAACAACCACTAGAATGTAAACTTTATCATTTTTTGTTCTAGGCAAAGGACCCATAGCATCAATGCCCCACTTTTCAAAGGGTCCATTTGCAAGCACGATTTGCCTTGGACCATGTACCAATCTTCTTTTTCCATTTACCTGATAGTTGTGATAGCTTTTACACCAATGCTGAACATCCACATGCAGGCTTGGCCAAACATACCCCGCAAGCAAAATCTTCTTCACAGTTAACTCTTGGGCGAAATGACCACCACATTCCTCTTCATGAAAACCTTTTAGAATGGCTCAAATTTCCTCTATAGTTGGTACTCTTCTTCACACTTGATCCTTCCCTCTTTGATAGAGGAAGCCTTCTAGGAAGAGACATGAACTTGCCTTCTTAATGAGTCTCCTCTTCTGAGTTTTTGTGAAGTCTTGTGGAAACTCGCTTTTAAAAATGTAGCCAATAATAGGAGCCAATGACTCCAATCCCTGATATCTCGGTTGCTTAACAGTTGGCTGCCACCATGATGACCTTAACTTCTTTCTCAACAAATGTAACTGCTTGTTTTTCAAGTAAATTGGCATCTTCATTTTGTTTCCTAGGAATATGATATAGTTGCATTTCTTCAAATTGATTAAACAACCTACGAATGGCATGAAATTTTGTCCTTCGGCTTTCATTCTTGCATGCCCAAATGCCTAAAATTTGCTTCACAATGAGAAGTGCATCCCCTTTTACCATGAGACGTTGTATACCTTGGCTGATGCACATCTTTAAACCATGAAGTAGTATGTCGTACTCTGCTTCATTGTTGCTAGTTGAGCTTGGTAGATTGACCTTCTCTTTCATGATCGCCTCTCCACTTTGGTTAAGCAATATTAGCCCTCCCCCTGCTTTTCTTGTGGCTCGTTGAAAAGCTCCAACAAAGAACAAGGTAAAAGCATTAGGGATACTTTTTGGTGGTGGCAATGGTAGGGTCTTTACTTCAGGCACCTTAATCTCCTTCTCATGTACCCTATAAGTGAGAATCCCTGCCAATTATGCAGGCACACTATCTTCTACCATGAAAGAGTATTGGAACTCTTGCAACTCCATAATCCACGTTGAGATCCTAGTACTAAGATTCATTTGAGATGACAACCCAAGTGAACAAATTTTTTGCAGTTCCCCTTCCGTGTAGCCTCTCTCCAAAGCATTTATGACCCTACTAGCAAAGTAGATGGGTCACATCCTTGTACTATGGGGATCTTGTTGTAGCAAAACAATGCCAATTGTTTCTTTTTCAACACTAGAGCTAAAAGAATGTGTACTCCCAACAAGGAGGCATGAGTGTTGGTAGTTCTGATAGAATGGATTTAATGTTAATTAGGAGATTTTTTAGGCTCTCTAATTTTCCTATAATTACATGTGGTTGTTGTGCTATACATAGCTAAATCATTCTTATGTGCTCAATTTGACTAAAAATGATGCTACATATGAGATTGTGTGATTTGGTTGCTTGTAGATGATTTGAGGTGTGAATATCATTCTTATGAATATCATACTTTGAGGTGTGAATATCATTCTTATGTGCTCAATTTGACTAAAAATGATGCTACATATGAGATTGTGTGATTTGGTTGCTTGTAGATGATTTGCAATGAAGCGGTTGCTAAGTAAACACACATGTGTAGGTGTCAATTGGAGTGGGAAATCAACGCAATTGATTGTGCAGCTTTGGGTGCATCAATCCACTCAATTTTTGATTTATGTTTAAGTGTTAATTGAAAATTGAGTGCACCAAAAACTAGTGCAAATCTAGGTGCAATTTGTATGCCTACGTGCAGGCAATGTGCGCACATTTGGGTGCAAATTATGGCAAATTTGATGCCAATTCGATTTGTCAACAAAAATTGATTGCTCAAAGATGTTATCGTGATTGTGATTCATTTTTTTAATTGCCAAACTGCTGTCCGATTTTTTATAGGATTATGTGTGTGCACTAATCACGACTTTTGTGTCTAATTGTGCTAATGTGTGCACACATGAATAGACTAGTTATTGGTGGAAAATTGAAGTGTAATTGATTGCATTTGAAAGTTAAATTAGTGGTCAACAAGTGTATGTGTAAATATTTTCCTAGGTGCATTGGTAATTATGCTAATTATTGGGTCAAAAATTAGGCAAAAAAGAGGCAAAAATCGATCAAGTTTTCATTGATTTGAAGGTAAGGTGCAATACATGTTGAATTGGTGCTTAATCTTGATGTTCTAAGTGTTGTAATTTGATTCAAATTGGTTGTATATATATATATATATATATATATAATTTTAAAAAGCTATTTTTTGTAAATTTTTGGCTTTTTTGGCTAATTTATTGCCTACAATTGCTAATACTTTTTTTTTTTGATATGAATGGTCATTTTAAAATTTTCATTGCAAACCAATGAATTTTCATGAAGTTTTTGGCTATTTTTGCCATTTGGTATTTTTAAAGTATTTTTTGAATCCCAAGAAGCAAAGCCTTTTTACTTTTTGCAATGTTTGTGATTTGTGAGAAAAATCAAAACATAAACATAGACACACACATGTACACATCCCCACAACACCTCACCTTATCTCCTCTCTTTCGTATTTTTTGGGTTATTTTTTTGCTATTGTTTCTAATTTTAAGGCTTATTTTTTGGAAAATTTCTTGTTTTTAATTTTATTTTTTAAATTTTACTATTCTTTTCATTTTTGTTTTTTATTTTAAAACATAAAAAAATCACCAAAAAAATTCTCCTAAAAAACCATTTCAAAGGAAAAATATTAAAAATAAATAAAAAACACAAAAAAGAGAAAATAAAAATTTAAAAAGTAAATACACACATGCATACACACACATCCTTACACACACACACACACACACACACACACACACACACACACACACACACACACACACACACACACACACACACACACACACACACAAGTTGGGAAGTGTGGGCTTTGCCCTATGTTGGTGTGTATCTCCTCTATCCTACTGGGATGCATAGGTGGCACAAAACCATGTGTTAGCATGTGGGATAGGTACTCAAGGGTGTGGTACCCATGAGGGTCATTACTAGAGGGTATGGACTCACCTAGAATTAGTTAATGGATTCCTAAAGTGGCTTTAAAGGTCACCCACAAGTTTGCAAGTTGGATGGAAACATTTGGAGCCCTTGTATGATGTCATTAGTGATGCCAGATGAGATGCCTTAGCTAGCTCTATAAATTGACCCTTTCGTACACACTTTCATGTTGAATCAATCAATCTAACTTTGCACCTACATTCTACTCTATCTCTATTGTGTAATTAACTTTGTCATTGGCATGTTAACATCATGAATGCTAGTCTTAACGATCAACCCTAACTCTACAAGTGGTATCAGAGCTTTGGTGGATTAGCATTCTCCAATTAATATCCCTAATTGCATATCTCAATTGTCAAATCTAACCTATCTATGTGTGAGACGTCTTTGGTAGACCCAAGAGGCCACTACCCTCCATGGATTACGCGAGATTGTTTAGAAAGCATCAGTTTTCATTTAGGTTGCATTTCTTGTGTCGATGTTCTTCTCCCTCTAATTACTCACCACGTAATGCTCCAAATTTCCGCATTCTATGTGTGTGGGATTAGTGCTCAACAAGAGCTTCCCGTAGAGCCCTCCAACATCGAATTATGACACCAAGAGCTCCCTCAACCCCCATCCATTTTTCTTTCCAATAATAGTTGTGTGTGTGTGTGTGTGTGTGTAGCTCTGCCAAATCCAAGGTCATATCACTATTATTAGGAGGCTTTGACAAGCAAATGCTCAAGGTGGTGTGGCTAGCATTCCCAAAATAGGTCATTGACCTCTTATGTGTGTGTGTAGAGCTCAATCCCTACTTTTTCAAGGGTGCACAACGGTGGGCAGACTTGAGGTAGTTGATTTAAATTGGCCTCATAGGCCTGGCAGGTCCACAGGGTTAGATTCCTGCATTCAAAACCTTTGCACTGCTTTGGGCACCTTGGGTGGACTTGAACTTGATCTTCATTTCTCTTGATGCTTGCAAGCGGGTCCGTAGAATTGGGTTCCTACACGCAAACGAGCCACCTTGTTTTGGATCGGGTCTGCCTGGTCCCCCTTCCCACGCATACTTCTGGAATCCACGTTCTAGCCCACTACCCCTTTTAAGGGGCACCTCCCACGAGTAGACCACCTCCCAAGAGGTTCTCAACTCGCCATAGGGGGTGTAACCCACCTCCCACGAGCAGACCACCTCCCAACAGGTTCTCAACCCGCCATAGGGGGTGTATTCCACCGACAAAGGAACCACATATGCTAGCATAGGGGAGTTCCCGCGAGCCAAAGAGAAACATAAGTACAAGATTCAAGTGTTTCAAGAGTTTCAAAGAGACTTCTTTCGCACCTCACTTTAGAAGCATCAAAACTATAAGCGGAATTTTAAAGGCCTTCCAAGGCATCAAAAGCTTCAAGGAGCTGAAGGCTCTCCTCATCGAAACTTCAAGCACTCAGAAAGAAACCTCAAGCTTCCAAGGATTTCCCTCTTACTAAAAAAACATGTAGTTTAAAGCTAAAACTTTTGCATCCATGGCACAACCTACCGCAATGTATTCCATTATTATCAATAAGGATTTCATCATGTGCATCTGCAAGAAGTTAGCACTAGCCTTGGGTTAAGACCACTCCATTGCACCATGAGGGATTGGGAGAGTAGAAAGCTCACTTCAAGGGGCGGAGCATCAACATCAATTTTTTGTTTTACACTTGTGTTATTTAGCTTTGCATTTCCATTCAATAAATCTCTCGAGCAAGCTATGGCATCAACCATGGTAGCAACATCACCAAGATGGTGAGGGTAGCACAATCGAGAAAGACAAAGAAGTAGGAGCGGAGGAGGACAAACAATGAAACTATGGCAATAAAAGTTTGTGCAGATTCTTGGACTAGAGCTATGTGTTGGACTCCTGGATTGGAGTGTTTATCATTAGTTGTCTCCTGGATTGGAGATGGTCTCTTGGATTGGAGATGGTCCTCTAGATTGGGGATGATGGTTAGCCTAGATTGGCGTAGTTATTTTGCTATTGCCATAGTCCAAACCTCAAGGGGAGGGTTGTTGGGAATTGTGAGCTTTGTCCTATGTTGGTGTGTAACTCCTCTATCCTACGGGGATGCATAGGTGGCTCAGAACCATGTGTTAGCATGTGGAAAAGGCACTCAAGGGTGTGGGTACCCATGAGGGTCATTACTAGAGGGTGTGGACTCACTTAGAGTTAGTTAATGGACTCCTAAAGTGTCTTGAAAGGTCACCCACGAGTTTGCAAGTTGGATGGGCTGATTTGGAGCCCTTGTATGATGTCATCAGTTATGCGAGATGAGATGCCTTAGCCAACTCTATATAATGAGCCTTTTGTACACACTTTCATGTTGAATCAATTAATCAATCAATCTAGTTTGCACCTACATTCTACTCTATCTCTATTGTGTAATTAACTTTGTCATTGGCATGTTAACACCATGAAGGCTAGTCTCAATGATCCACTCTAACTCTACACACTCTTATTTACTCACACATGCATGTGCACACACAAAAAAACAAAAAAAACTCCTCTCTCTTTTCTCTGCGTGCCTCCAGACTTACCCATCCTTCTCCCTCTTCTTCGGCGTGTTTGCCTTGCCTCCCGATGTTTGTGCTGCCTATTTCACGCCACGTTGCCAACATACTCTCCATTGACTTTTTTCAAATTTTTTGATTGATTTAATTTCATTTTTAAATTTCATACTTTTTCATTTTCTCTTTGTGTGAATTTTATTTCATTTAGTGTAAATTTGATTTTTATTTAATTTTAATTTCATTTATTATATTTTAGTAAAAATCCAAAAAGTTAAAAAAGGTATTTAAAAAACCCAAAAACCAAAAATTCAAAAAGGAAAAATAAATAAGCCAAAAAACGTTGCAAAAAATCAAATAAATCAGATAAAAATAAAAAATATAAAAAACTCACCAAAAAGCTTAAAAAAAAAACAAGAAAAACAAAAGAAACCAAAATACATTAGAGAAAATTTTGTAAAAAATTAGTAAATGTGCGCGTATGTCGCACGTGTCAATGCAAGGAACTTGCCGATACACCGCGTGCGAGCCACAAATGGCTCCAAGCACGCAACAAGCCTAAACTAGTAAGCTCAAAGATGACGATGGTGTGTCACTCACCACTCTACGCTTGCTTCGTGGAGGATTCCTAGAAGCTTCATGGGACTCCCCCCTTCCTGAGCTAGGTGGAACAAATTGTTCTTTCTTCGGTACCCAAACTAGCTCTGGAGCGGGTGTGTAGCATTTTGTGATTTTTTTCTTTCTGCGATCGTTGATTCATTTTGGAGCTACAAGATTGGGCTCACATGGGCCAGGTGACAGGTAAGAACACAATTTACGTTTTGGCACCCAAATTTGATCATTTACTTTATAGTAGCCTTGGGCTTCCAATAGTTTTTTAGGAATCCAACGCAACGTTTCTTTACATTTCTTGGAGCGAGTGGGATGTTTCTTACAAGGCTTCTGTTTTTTAGCACTAGCTATGGTCGCTATAGAAGCTTTAGGGACCCACTTGTATGTTTTCTTCATTTTATTAGGATGAGTCTTGTCAGAAGCTATATGCATTGCTTCTAGCATATTTAAGGGTACGGGCATTTCATCTCCCTCAGGTGTTACCCAGGTCATCCCCCTATTTCCCCACGTGTCTATGGTTGCTGCTAGCTGGACCCAATCCACATTGTCCGACTCAGTCATCCCAGGTAGAACATCCATATAAGGAGAATCTTCCCTAACATCAGTGTCCGCTTTACACGTGTAACAATATTGCAATGGGGCCGAGTGAACTGTGGTGTCAGATCTATGATCAATTATAAACCTGTTTCCTAGAGGATGTGCTCGACCAGTTACAAGATCCACTCGAATGACATAATCTTGGAACTGCAAGTAGACATGGTTTTTAGACCAGTCATGCACCATTTTTGCTTCCGTCATGAAAGGACGTCCTAAGATCATCTCCGATGCCATAGTGTGTTTGGAGAAATCGATAACAATGAAGGTAACTCTTATTTTATGTCCAAAGACCTTGATTTTGAGATCTTTTAGCATCCCAATAGGTTTAACAATAGACCCATTGGCCATCTTCACTACTATGGTTGTGGTCGCAAGGTTGGGTCTTCCCATAGTTTCCCAGCAATTTTTAGTCACAATGCTAACCCCAGCGCCACCATCAAGGATTCCCTTCACAGTTAATCCCTTAGTAGTGATTGGTATGGTCGCATTGGATTCATCACCCTCAAAGTATTGTCCCAACTTGTTAACATGTATTTCTATAACAAGGTTCTCATTTAGGTTGGGTTGTGGATCTAAGTGTTCTTCCTCTATTGGCATCTCCCCAGCTCCATCCATCTGTGAAAATTGTGGTAGCCCAAACTTTAGTTCTCCATTAAGGAAGGCTCGAAGAGCTGAGACTAGCTCAGGGTCTTTATATAGTTTGGACATGATGGTGGTTCTAACTTTTGAAGACATGAAATCCATCAATTTGGCAATGTTTAAGGGCACCTTTTGGGCTTCAGTCCCTTGACGTGGGGAAGATGGGATCTCAATTTCTTCAATAGGATCAAGTAGTACCTCTGTAAACATTCTTTCCATCAAGAAGTGAGTACGCCCACTTTCCCATGACTTTAAGTCACTTTCTTCTTGGATGACACTAGGTATGGATAAGGGTCTATGGTCTTGGTGAGGTTGTTGTTGCGTAGGGAACACGGTGTCTGTAATCTGGATCTTCCTAGGCGCTGGTTCTAGATCCCTTTGGGTATCTTCTACCAAACTCCTTAATTGCTTGACTCGCTCAATCTCCTCTGTAGGGTTTGGATAAGTTCCTATCTTCTTCTTGGATCCTGGCCATTGTGGCTTATGAAGATCTTCCTTGTTGGTTTCTATCTTAGTGGTCGTTTTGGTCTCCATGGTTTCTCTTGAATCAGAATCTTCTTTAGCGTCGTTCATATATACGGGGTCGTCACAAATCCCTATGTTGGTCTTTGAACTGGGGTCTGACTTCGCTGCTTTTTGTGATCTCTTTCTTCGTGTTTTCTTCTACCAAACTCCTTAATTGCTTGACTCGCTCAATCTCCTCTGTAGGGTTTGGATAAGTTCCTATCTTCTTCTTGGATCCTGGCCATTGTGGCTTATGAAGATCTTCCTTGTTGGTTTCTATCTTAGTGGTCGTTTTGGTCTCCATGGTTTCTCCTCAATCAGAATCTTCTTTAACGTCGTTCATATATACGGGGTCGTCACCAATCCCTATGTTGGTCTTTGAACTGGGGTCTGACTTCGCTGCTTTTTGTGATCTCTTTCTTCGTGTTTTCTTCTTTTTCTGAGATTGGGCAATTGATGCCGTGTCTCTTTCCTCAAGAATATAATTTTTTTCTTGGAGCATCGATCGTGTGAGTACGTTTATTGGTACCATAGGTGTACTTTGTGATGGCTCCTGGGTAACTTCAATCAAGTTTAATGGCGTGATCTTCGGTGCATTTGGATTATTTAGACATTGGGAAACCAAATGATCTATGCCACATCGAACACATGAGTATCGACATTGTAGACGTGCTCGCTTGATTGGTTTGCATTAGTGTGGCGTTCTTTTGTAGCCTAATAGGACACTCGGCTACACGATGTGGACCTCCACACTCATAGCATTGAAGAGGTGGTCTCTTAGCAGTGTCATTGATATTTTGGCCTCTTGCCGCAAGAGCAGCTACTTGATATACAAGTTCAACTTGTCCCCAATAGTCCTCCATGAAGTATTGTGGACTTTCTTCAAGCACATCCATGCCATAGGCAATATTAGGATCTATATCTTCCTCACAGCCTTCCAAACAAGAAATAGATGACTCACAACCCACTTGATTCACAGAAGTGATTCTTGGATGTGGTGGTTGCGGTCCTAGCACTGGAGGTGGTAAAGGTGTTGTTTGAACAACATTTTGGGCCCTAGGGACCATGTGTTGTGATGTTTGTTCAAGAGGTGGGGCCGGCATCAATGCAAGCACTCGAGGTGTGTCTGTCCATGCTAAGATTGGTCTGTTGGCCATCGCGCACTTAAATACTATGCAATCCTTTGCTTGATTACCATACCTTCCACATGCATTGCAATTCCCATTGAATTTTACTCTAAAAGTAGGGCATTCACTGGTACTATGCGGTCCATAGCATACTGAGCACCATTGTTGCTCCCTTCTTGGATACATATGATTGTTCTGCGGAGCACGATTGTCTCTAAGACTCTCTTGAATATCCTTGGTGAGATTTGCTAAAGTCATCTCAGATATCTTTGGCTCCTTAGCAATATGCTTTAGGGTCATTGGCTGATGCCCCGATGCTTGTCAGCTAATAGATTTAGACTCAACAGACACTCTTTCTCCTTGAATCATTAAATTATCCTCCAATTGGATCGCATTGGTGGTGACTGCTTCCCAAGTGGTGATACCTCTAATGACTAAGCCATTGTAGATATTCTCATGTCGTAATCCCCTAATGAATCTATCAAGCAATTGGTTATTGTTGAAGCGCTCATTTGGATTATATTGAGAATTCAAATGCTTCAAGCGACTAATAAAGTCTCTCACTGAATCTCCTTCCTCTCGTTGGGCTTTCTGGAGCTGAGAGGCTACACCCCAAAGTACTCCCTCTCGTATGTATTCTTTTAAGAACAGTCTCCTAAGAGTAGGGTAGTTTTTTCTTCCACCCTTAGGGTTCTGTACCAATTCCTAGCCTTTCCACTTAAGGTTAGGCTTAACGAATTGCTCTTATGTAAGTCATTGTGTTCTCCTAGAGAATCGCATATTTGTTCAAACACTTTGATATGCTTTCTCACATCCCCGTCTCCACTAAATTTTTGTGTGAGCTTGGCTATTGTACTGCCTTACTTCTAGGCTCTCTATCAGGCGGGTTACGCATATTCTCAGCAATAGATCGACCAATAGCTTGAGAAAATGTTGCCAAGTCACCTAAGTGAGCAGGCACCATGGGTGAAGGCGCTCCAGAGACTACATGTGGAGTAGGTATTGGCATCAGGCTTGGCGCATAGGAAGCCCTTGGGTTCCATGTTGGGTACGATGTTGTGCCATGTGGTGGTCCAAAGTTCCTATGTGTGGCCCTAGGTATAGCAGACGTCGGATGTGACATGCTAATGCTAGCTGGTATAGTCCCATGGAAATAAGAACTTGGGTGTTGTGGTTGTGGAGCATAGGTTGTTGAACAATGGGAGGTGTAGGGACTACATGAGTACGACGACCCATGGGTGTATACGATTGGTACACACTTGTAGGTACTGTTGCAGGCATTGAGCTACCATGTAGCGGTTATTTACTAACAAATGAGGTCCATGGCATGTTTCTCGGCATGCCCATCATTGGGATAGGCATGGTAGCCGTGGTGTCATCAAGGGAAAGATGAGCTAGACTTGGAAAGGTGAAGCTATCACTTGTGGGCTCAGATTGCACTGAGACCCCTGGCGAAATAACATATGGAGGATCCATCGGACTTATCGAGGGAGTCTCCATGTGCAATAATGTTGGTTGTTTAGCCTTTCCTGTATCCAAGAATCTGAAGGCATGTTGATCCCCTTGTTCTATCTCTCTAACTCAATGACCCTATGGATGACCTCACAAACTCTTTGTTGTTGATCCTCCACACTAGTAGCGCCCATTGTGGATTGTAGGACATCTAACCAACCCACGTGATAGGTGTGACCTGTGTATAGGTCGGTCAGAGTTTCCGTTTGTAGTTCGTACTCCCAGTTCTCATTTAAGAACACTCCATCTAGGATTGAGGTGCTAGGGGTGTCCTTTGAGCTAGATGCAATGTTGCTTTCTAGGGGTTGGCCCTTAGCGGTTGCTAAGTCAGTAGCACTAGATTGCTCTCTTAGCAAGGATATTGACATAGGGGCTTTCGCTTTTAACTCTCTTCGTTACTCCGCCTTACGTAAGCTCTCGACTTCCTTTTTTCTCGCTGCAAGGATATATCGCTCAACCTCTTGCATTTCGGCAAGGCTTCTACCATCGGGTAATATGACCTCGGAGGGAAATAACTCTGAAGAGTCAGGAGGTGCAGTGAATGAAGTATTCATGTGCACATTCTCTAAGGGTATAGGGTCTACGCTGGTCACAAATGGAGAATTTACTTCCCCACCCCCCTCATTTACATCATTAGCTCCATGTTCGGAGCGAGTGGCTCTACTAAAGGTTTCCTTCAGGCGGCTAAGCACGCTCGGCCCGGACTTTGGACCCATGGCATGCACGTCTTTGCTTGAGCTATCGGGATTAGGCATTGGGAAACCCTCCATGATGTCGTAGTCAGAGAAAGAGTCACTAGCCGCTATGTTCGGGTCTTGGTTTGTACTACCTTGGGTCCCCGCCGAGGGCCCGGAACCTAAAGTAGGTGGATATTGAGAACTCGCGTAAGTCAAAATTCTCTCTAGTTCTTCGTCTCTAGCACACGACCAGAGCGCAGATGCATGTGCCTTTAGCACCCTACAAGCGTCGGCAAATAACCTCGAAGGTTAACTGCTTACTTTTTTAAGCATCCGTTTTCACTCGTGGTTTTTACGTTTTTAATGTTTGATTTTTTTGATTAAAGTGTGTGATAGCTCGAAATGAGCGTATCACTTAGAGGGTCGCTGTGTGCTTTACAGCACAATTTCGGGCATTTGAAGTTTCGTTGGTCCTCAAAAAATCAATTTTTAGCTACGTATGAAGCTAAAATTCGTAATTTTAAAAGGCGATTGAGGCCTTGGCCTGAGCATGAGCTTGGGCTTGGGTCTAGGAGATATTCCCGATCCCGGTCCTACCTTTAAATTTTTTTAATTTTTTTCCAAAAAAAGGATAAGGTCGCCGCGGCCTGCGCGAGAGCACACACACACACACTCTATCTACCTACTTCTAACTAATACACACACTAACACACTCTATTAGCTCTCACAGATCTACTTCCTACTTACTGTACATTACATTACACAGAAAACTAACAACCTTAATACACAGAGAATAAACGCAGTACCTTTGAAAACTCCATTAACAAAGAAAACTAACAACCTTAATACACAGAGAATAAACACAGTACCTTTGAAAACTCCATTAACAAAAAAAGTACACAATATAACACAAAATCCTTCTTCTCAACACACACACCCTCCTTCCTTACCTTTCCTACAATTGAAATTGCACCACAAAAGAAGCACAAAGTGCCATTCAAGCTTAGTGTATAGAATTCCCCGGCAACGGCGCCAAAAATGTGCGCGTATGTCGCACGTGTCAATGCAAGGAACTTGCTGATACACCGCGTGCGAGCCACAAATGGCTCCAAGCACACAACAAGCCTAAACTGGTATGCTCAAAGATGACGATGGTGTGTCACTCACCGCTCTACGCTTGCTTCGTGGAGGATTCCTCGCCGCGAAGAAGAGGGAGACGCCGCTACACCTCGCTCAACCGCCTCGCCGCCGTCGTGCCGCCGCAATGCTCGATCGCACACACACTCTCTCTCTCTCACGCATACACACACACACACACACACACAAGGAGATGAAGAAGAAGAAAATGGAGATGGAGCAAGAGCACTCTTCAATTGCATAAATGAGAGAATGAGTGAATTTTAGGTTTAGTTGACTTTTATATGAGCTCGTCCCATTCACACTTGGGCGCCCACACTTAGCCAATCTTACCCAAACGTTATACGTTCCAGTTTTAGAGTGCGCCTCTCATCGGCGATCACTCTTACCCTTTTACTATTGGACCGACAAGCCCGGTACCTGACTCTACCAAGTAAATAATACAACGTCCGTCGTAGGTGATAGGGTGTCTGTGAGCCGTGAGGGTTAATAGTAAAATTTCAAAATAAAATAAAAAGAATCCCAAAAATTTTAAAAAAAATCTTTAAAAAAAGAAAAAAGAAAAATCATAAAAACATTTAAAAATTTCACAAAACACCAAAACTTTTGTAAAAAAACCAAAAAAATCATACAAAAGCTGTAAAAACCAAAAAAATATTTAATTTGTTTTCTTGATTTTTTCTTTCGAATATTTTTTTTTAAATTTAATTTTTTTCATGTTTCATCTATTTATTTGTTTTTTCTTGCATTTATTTCTGTTTTTCCCCACAAAAGAAAAAATGTAGTTTCCTCTCTCGTTTCTTTCCCTTGCTTCCCACACTCACCACATGCCCCATTCACACACATTTATGCACAATTAGGCATATTTAGGTCAGATACACTTGAATTGTAGATTTTACCAGATTTTGCTCAATTTTGTCAGATTACATTCAATTTGACAAGATTTGAGCCGGAGCACACATAAAGACACCGTTCTTACATGGACTTTGATTTTGGCCTACATTTTACATATTGATGAGCTTTAGAGTCCATTTGCATGTGAGATTTTGACTTGGCCTGATTTTAGGATTTGATCACACTCTTGGACACAATCAAAGTTTGATTTTGACATGTTGACTAATCTTTTTCATGATTTGGACTGAGAGACAATTTTTAGAGCTTGTTCGCACGTAATGACCCTAGATTAGCGCTTGGCTAGCCTTTGATTGTCAGATTGCACAACGTAGCTAGTGCATTTGCTTATTGACCTCCTTGACATCAGATTTGACCTAGATTGATAGATTTTGTTGATCATGGATCTTGAGGCCCTGTTTGATAGGTTCTTGTGGATTTATGGTGAGTTAGACGGATTGTCTATATACTCACATGTAGACACCGAGAAGAGGTATATCCAGCTTCAGCCCATAGACCGTCTGACATCTAGTTTTTAGAAGCTTAGAGCCCCAAAATACCCGACCTTGCCATTTAACCTTCTTGATGGTTTTGGTACATCATATACACACATGACGGAGGAGATTCTAGGGCATGTCATGTTATCACTTTGTGAGGATCTTCCAAAAACTTTTGAGCTACAATAGACTGCATCTTTGGACTTGTATGAGACTAAACCCTTTTATGCTGATTAGGATCGAAGGATGTACATGAGAAAGAGAGCTAGATTTGGAGAGTATCCTACCTACGATACAGTTATTGCTATCCCACCATCTTTCTTACAAGGTACCTATATGAGTGTTTATGATGAGACTACCTATACATTGTTTTGTGGATGACTATATTTCCCTTCTTGGAGTAGTTCAGTTGAGACCCAATGATTATACCCTCTACACAACCAACACAACTTAGACCACCTCCAAGGTTTACATAATCCAAACCATCTAGGAGACAAACCTCTACTAAGATCATGGCACAAGCCAGGACAGATATAGAGCGTAGGAGCTAGAGCCTTACTAGTGCACCACTAGACTTATCAGGCATATAGATAACCACATCACATTCTTTGACTCCTACTAGTGCACATGCTAGAGAGGCTGTAGGGACCACCCCACAGACTAGGAGCATGCCAAACATTGACCTTACTCAATCACATGCATCATATACGATCACCTGTCATAGATCACCACCTAGACACACCATGCAGACAACACATGAGGATAGAGTTGCCATGACAAGGAGAGAGCACCATACAGAGATTGTGCTACATGTCTTAGGCTATAGCAGAGTCATGCCTTGGTTTTGTTGACCTTGATGGACATTTCTACACTAGAGGTACCTTTTCAAATGACATTGACCCATCAATACAACATGTAGTCAAAGTTTAGAGACGTCACATTGGTTTGACTGAGTTCTCAACTGATGAGCTTAAAGGCACATACATGTCTCTACCAATTAGCCCATAAAATGTTATGGATAGATCACATCTTGATAATTGTTTGGACACCCAGGTACATCCTAGGATATTGTAGTTACATAGACTGGAGCACACATTGACCTATGTTGATAATTGTGGACGTAGATACCGACCAAAGTAGACACATGATGTGTTGAGCCAGCCATGAACATTATGGTATATCTTGGTGGAGACCCTTGTGATAGAATTTATAAGGACACATATGGGACTATATATTCCCTAATGATTGGATTTCCCTATTCTCCATGGCAGGCCAGGATCCTATAGTAATGACCACACAATGTCCACAGACGCCTGCTAGATAGACTTCCCCTACCAGTTCACCTCCTAAATCTCCATCACACAAATAGATTTAGCCTCAAAGCACAATTGATCAATTGAGATCTAGAGTGATTGAGATGAAGGAGACAAATGCCCAGATTGACGACATGACGAGTACGTAGAGCCATCTAGAGTGACTATTTTAGAGGTTGTTACTTGTTCTATAGAGGATGTACAACCTAGTGAGATTGCCCATATGCTAGAGATGAGTACTGAGCCAGTAGAGATAGATAGCATGCTACACTCTACACTTATTGATGAATCCAATTTACCTATCATAGAAGGAGATGTCCCACCAGATCCTATACTTGAGGAGATCATTGGCGCATATGACCACGAGAGTGCTGACCTTACGATTGAGCCACTAGAGACGGAGATACCTACAGATACAATAGAGATAGATGTTGCCATTGAGATAGATGCTCATGGCATCCACTTCTAGATTTATCAATGATTGAGCACGTAGATTTCCCCATGCAAGATAGGGATAGATGAGGTATTTATAGAGCATGACTGTCACCCCACTAGAGTAGAGGCTACACTTGAGGATTCAGAGACCAATTTTCCTAAAGAATCCTGACACTTGAGACACCATGAGAATCAGGTAGAGCCTACGTTGGAGAATGCTCATAGGAGTAGCACTACCTATGAGAAACCTAGGACATATCAAGCCTATAGCTCATCACAAAGAGCTTATTGTAGGGACACTAGACATGTTTATGTGCCCCGCATGATGACACATACTAGACCAATAGCTAGAGATGATATGCTACTTTGGATTAAGAGCCACAATACACATGATGGTTTATCCCATGGTTGGCTCACATCTACACAACCACTAGAGACACAAGGATTTTATAGAGGACATATACATATTTGGGTTCCCAAACCATAAACCCTAGCACATGCTCATAGATCTCTTATAGTTTTTTTAACTAGACCCATACTACAAAGATCTAGACCATGTTCATGACCTATAGAGAGGCCTACCCCATGATGAGTGCTAACACAAGCTAGAGATTCACAACCACCTGTGAGGAGATCTTGGCATGCATTCACTGAGATATTATGGACAAATGGCTACCAAAGAGCTGACCACCTATCACACAACAGGTTGACATGAGCCATAGCTCACCCAAGATTTCCAATGACCATGCTATTGACTTAGAGCTAGGCAAGAGTCAACCATTGAGGAATCCCAAGCCATAGAATTCATTAACTACATAGTCAATGGTTGATGGCATCCCTAGACCCATTAATATATTTTTCAGCCACACAATGGATGTACACAAAACTAATCATTCATGCTCTCACATAGAAAATTTGACATTCATGACAAGAGATAAATCACCAGTTTTACAAGTAAATTTTGAGTTCTCTCTCAAACTAGACACACCCAAATTGTGGGCACTGGGCACCTAAATCAGGACACCTTAGAGAAACCCAATCTTGGTTGAGCCAATTGTTAAGTGGAAAATTTGATGCATCATACAAAAACTCCTTTTTTTCCATTTTTACTCTCCTCTCCATTTTTTTGGGCCCAAAGCCGGCTTGAGGCCCATTAGAGATCATCATTTTGTTTTGTGAAGTGAGTAGTGAAAACATCCCTTCCAAAAAAAACCCTTTATCTCAAAAAGTTCTCCTTCTCGTGTTTTTTTAATCACGTGCTACAGATTCATGTGAGAGATAGACTAAGCGAGAGAGGGTAATGATGGGTTTGTGGGAGGGATGGTGGATTTCATTATTTTTTAAACATTTTTTGCTTTCTCTAACTGATCATGGTGGCAATGTACTGGCGAGAAGAAAGGCTGATAGGGACAATGGGTATAGGTGAGTTGTGGTGGTGTGGATGTGAGTCGAGAGAGCAACATGGACCAACATGTGTGTGTGTGTGTGTGTGTGTGTGCAGGCAACGGGTGTATCACCTTGTGTGTGTGGTGTGGTTTGTGATTAGCAACAGGGCATGCACCAAGAATGGGGAATGGGAGTTTGGTGCTTTTTGGAAATAGCTTGCATGCATAGCAAGTTCAGGGGTTGGGCCAACTATAGACACAATGGAGAAGGGGAATGGGAAACACACTCAAAACATAGATATTCTCCCCTATATAGCTCAGGGTATTCACAACATCCCTGTCCTCTCAAAAACACCTTCAAAAGACACAAATCACACTAGCAGAACCTCATCTCCACCTCACACAATACTCACACAACTTGTAAGATCACCACACAACACCCATGTTCCATTGTAGTTCATCTCAACACTTCCAACACACACAACCACTCTATCTCTCTCTCTCTTTACACAAACACCGCCAGTTTAGGGGGGTGGGGGGGCACACACATCCACACTGCGAAATACAAGAAGAGCAAGAGAAAGAGAGGGGGGAAGGGGCAAACAACACCAAACAAGGGAAAAAGGGGCTTGATCTTGCTTCAAGAAAATGCTTACAACCTTCAAAACACCATAGCCATGGCTACCTTCAACAAAAACCTCTTCTCTTGGCTCCCATAGGCACACTCCACTATCAAAAAGCACCTCGTTATTTTAAAAAAGAGCCCCCTAAAATGTTAAAAGAAAACCTCTTACAGAGGTGCTCTTACACCTTTTGGCATGTTTACTCCTACAGGTCCACCCATCTATTAGGAAATAAGACGTAGCTAAATAGATAATTGAGTAGATTACTTAATGGAGAGAGACAGAACACGAGATTATAGAGTAGAGAGAGAGAGAGAGAGAGAGAGAGAGAGAGAGAGAGAGAGAGAGAGTACACACGATATACGTGGTTCACCCAATGTGGGCTACGTCCACGGGAAAGCGGCCACTCAATGGCTTTAGTACTTCAAAACAAGAAGTAGTTTACAAAGGGATTATACCCTTAATGGAGCTCCCGCCTTGCTTCACTCTCACCACCTCACACTCACCTTGTTGCATCAACTTCACACTATATGAAATGTGTGTAGAAATGGCCTCCTTTTATAGGCCAAAACGGCTGCCCTCTCTCATGAGAGGCAGCCATGTGTAGCCGCCCTTGTGTAGATAAGTCCAAATCGGACCCTCCAATCCGCCCATGTGTGGCCGCCCTTGAGAAGACAGGTCGGCTTTTGAATTCGGCCACCAACCATTGAATTCGGCCACCGGCCACCGGCCATTGACTTCCGACCACCGGCCACCGGCCAACCGACGGTTGTTTTCCGATCGCTTTCCGGCCGCCGTCCGGCCATATTATTTCGACGAAAAGGAATATCCCCTAAAGTAGCCCCTGATTTTTGGCCGTGAAAATTTTGGTTTCCGGCGAGTGATTTTCCTTCATGCACGATGGCTTCTCCTCATAATGGGGGCCTTACAAATGTGCGCTTTTACCATAGAAAATTACAAGGGTAAATCAAACTCCATACTTAACACCATCCAGCTCTTTTAGTAAGTTTTGAGGGTACAACCTCTTTGTGCACCATGCATCTCACATGAGTCTTCAACACTAGATCAATAATTCCTGACGCTACTGCTCCCAAGTTGGAGCGATGTCTCTCTCAATAAAAAGGAGAGGGGCCCTACAAGCACCCCATGTTAACATCACCCAACTAAGCATGCCATCAATTGCCACCAACCATTGAGAGAAATCCACCCGTGACCGCCCACGTAGCAGCCAATACATGCACTTGTTGCAAGGGGGGAGAGACTCCATTGGTGGAGCTCTTTGTCTCTCCCTTTGTTACCTTATGAAGTGCTTCAATCCTATATATATAGTATGATCCTCCTAAATGACACATCCCATGTGGGTTTATTACTTGCCACATGGTAGCCTTCCCTAGCCACTGCACCTTCATGGGGTTAGAAAATCCCACAAAAACTTTTCAAAACACATTTCTTTTGCACCCACTAATTCTTGCTCATTGAGCCAATGCTCAAGCAATAAAGCCCTACTAAAATCTTGTATCATAAACTTCAACTTCACTTGATTGCTTCATATTCCAACTCTTCCACGACCTTGAATGTCAAGCCTCAAAATAGGGAAAAAATTATCAGATCCGCCGCCCCTACTCTAATCATCCAACTTCAACTGGGTGTATCTTTGTGCTTGGGATTCTAATTGACAAGCCATCACATCCATCTAGCTTCATACACTATATACTACCCACGAGAACCTTGGCGGTCAAATCATCTCAAAACTGGCCCCTTGCAAAACTTCATCGGCTCATAACTTGGCCACCTAGACTCCGATTGGTAGTCTAAAAAGATCGACATGCTTCATAAATTGAGCACTTTAGATTCATCCACTCTCCCACGGTCTGACCATCCATAAATATTTGTCCCCCCCAGTGAGGATCTGCAAAGCACTCCACTTTCAAACTACAATATCTTTTCCTCCATAGCTCCAATTGAGGAGTCGTCTAAACCAGCTTGAAGAACATCTTAAAGACAACCTCTTGCTACATAATTCTAGCACTTGTGTCACCTTGAGCAATCAAACTATTAAGCTCCATATAAGGTTCTTATGTCCTAAACACCCACCATAGGCATACATTCCTAGATCTACTTGGTTGCACTGCACCCTCATACTAGCTTTTGTATCTTGGCTTGCGCTTGTCAGCATACATACCCATGCTTGTGCCCACTTCTTGCGTTGATAGTCTTTGATTGCACCATCATTGCCTGACCCCCTTGTTAAGAATTCATGCTCAACCAAAAAGAAATTTATTGAGCTTGAAATTGCAACACTCAATCAACAACTGAGCAAATAAAAAACCTAAAACCATATGTACAAAGCCTTATTCACCCGCAGCTCCTCTTAAAGAGGATTTCCCAACCGCCTGCATCACAGCATGGCTGCCACCTGGATCAAATGGCCAAACACTTGCCGTCCCTTGCAAACCATCATTCTCATCTCCAGGGTTGAATAAAAAAATCAGGGCCCCTCTATTTGTTTGCAATGATCTTCTGCAATGCTCCATCCGGCCACCATCAACTTGCTCTCTCCATCTACCATCAGTTATAGAATCATCTTGCACATAACACACAAAGACAATGTACCTAACCCTTTTCTCCCAACCATAAATTAGAGAGGCTTCCATGCACAAAACCTCCTCACACATTGCCCAATGCCGGTGTATAGCCCCTTGCATTATTGCTCTCCCAAGCAAACCATGCATCACTTCCACCTCCCCATCCACAAGATCTTGGATTAGCAGCGGCGGCTTCATTTTGCATTTCGCATATGTGGTAACTTAAATAGCCTCATCAATAAAACTGTCCACAAGACGTACAACTCAACCATAACCTCTTAGTAGCAATCTTCATTTCCTTATCCTCCAATTTCCTCATCAACCAAACCCTGCGAGAAATCACACCATACCTCTTCTTCTTGCACAACAACATCATCCGGCCTAGGAGAGGGGTTCCCAACTCCCTCGCTTTGCACGGCCAGTAGTAGCAACTTGGCCATTCATGGATGTGGACTTATCCTCTTTGGGAAAGCTTCATGCTTGTTGCACCTCCAAAGAAAACCCTACAACAACCTTCATGAGCATACCACATATCATCTTCACTTGCACATCCTCATTCACAAGATTCAACATTTTCCCTTGCTCTTCATTCACATTCCCAAACATCATATCTTTAGACACAAAACAAGGTAGTTTCACTCTTACCAACACAGGTTCATCGGAGTCTATTTGCTTGCCATAGGATGTGGATTCATCCGTGCCATCCTCTTTATTCGTCTCCCAAAAACTTGATCTCATATCCTCATCATCATCACCATATGCCAACTCCGTTCCTGCATCCTTGTCCTCGTGTTTCTCCACAAATACTTGACCGATACCTCCACCTTCCTCATCTACTTCCAGGCCCTTGGCATTTGCAACCTATCGACGCTTTGCTACCTTTTCATACTCTGAGCCCACAAAAACATGATCTTATAGCTCTTCACACTGCTCTTAAAATCTTGGTGTCTTCCACCTCCTTTGCATCCATGGCCTCTTTAATAAAACCCTCACCCTCATTGATGATCTCATCCATCATTGACATGGGCACACTACAAACATGAAACTTCAAAGAAGCATAATTAATAATTGGCCCTACCCCAGCAAGCTCTGCACTTTGAAAAGCTCAAACCACCTTTGCCTCAACCATAGGACACACCTTCATCGCAAGCTTTAGCAAGCCCATCTCTAGTTTTTGCTTCACCTTTCTGCTCTTCATCTTGGTTAAATAAACTACATCTTCATAGGTATCCACATCAAACTCCCCCTTTGTTCAATCTTGGGATGCAGAAAATCCAAGAATTTTGACACCAGTGAATTATTGGTTGCTGCTAAACCCTGTAGCAACCTCCAATTTCTCCAATAAACTTTGAACTACTCCACAAAAATTGGAAACTCTTGACTTACATCTTGACACAATGCCTTTAGCTTTGCACCCGCTTCCTCAGGAGAAACCATCTTCCAAAACCGTCCAAGAAATTGATTTTGCAATTCCTGCCATGTGTTTCGATGGACACCCTTCATATACCATCAAGCCAGACCTTCACAGGTCTACGCATTAGCACTGGCATTGTCTTCAACTTTTCCTCGTCTATCACCATGCGCAGTGATAACATCCATAGCTCAAAATTTGCTATCCAATCTTCCAGATCTTCAACTCCTATTAAAATGGGGCCATTTCTTGGCTCCACCATCTCAGTCAATTCACAATTTGACCACTGAGCATTTCACGACACAACTTGCCAACCGTCTTTCAACTTCAAATTTTGCTTTTAGCATCAACCAGGAGCAATCAAATGCTCCTAAGTGGGGCACCAGAAGATGGAGAAAGGGAATAGTGAACACACCCAAACACACATAAATGCCCCTATATAGCTCAAGGTATCACAACACCCTTGTCCTCTCAACAACACCTTAAAAAAAACACAAATCACACTAGCAAAAACTCGTCAGCACCTCACCCAATACTCGTGCAACCCACAAGATTTTTGCACAATTCCCATGCACATTGCAGTTCATCTCGACACTTCCAGCTCACACAACCTCTCTCTCTCTCACTCTCTTTATATAAACACCACCCGTTCAAGGGAGCACACACATCCAAAATGCACTTGATCTTGCTTCAAAAAAACACTTACAACCTTCAAAATACCATAGACATGTCTACCTTCAACAAAAAACTCTTCTCTTGGCTCTCACATGCACACTGCACTGTCAAAATCCCCCTCCTTGGCTTCAAAAAGACCCCGATAAAATGTTAAAAAAAAACCTCTTCTAGAGGTGCCCTTACACTTTTGGGCATCTTTACTCCTATTGGTCCACCCAACTAGCTCATTTAGCAAGCTTTTGAGGAGGGTGGTGCCTCTTTGTGCGCCATGCATTTCTCATGAGTCTTCAACACTAGATTTGTAATGGAAATGGCCTATGAATTTTGAGAATAGCGGAGTTAAGAGAATTCAAGTGAGAATTTTTGTGAGATTACTTTGAGAACATAGAGGGTGAACTTTAATTGATGTTAGAAACATAAACATAGTACTTAATTAACTTGGCATGAACAATACTTTTGCAAGAGAGAGAGTATTAGAGAACATGACAATAGTTGAGGACCAGATTTACTTGGAGCCAGTCCCCCCTCCAAAAGGTGTTTGTATTATACATTCTCCCATCAAGAGAGACTTGATACAATACAATATTTTTGTTCCTCGTGACCTAGGTGATGCAATGAATATGGAAAGCTTCATGCATTTCAAGAATACCATAAAATTTTCAAAAAGCATTAACTATCCCAAGCCTTAGTCCCAAGGCCTCAAACACCTTCGAAGGTGGAGAGAGCTAGCGGGGAATGAGGGTAGGGAAGAGGAAGAAGAATCATCCATAGGAAGAAATAGCTCCTCACTTATCATCACTCTTCTTGCTTAGCATAGCATAATAGCAAATGAAGATGAAGAAGATGGCAAGCTTAAGCATTGAAGCATGGCTCTTGGTTGGATTTGCATTCCATAGCCAACAGTGTTGGTGTAGGCTCTCCACTTCTCAACAAGCTTGGAGAAGGAGATGGAGCTCTTGCACTTTGCACTCCACACAATGAGAGAATGTGTGTGTGTGTGTGTGTGGGAGAGTATACCCCACTCTCATGCTTGGTCCACCTCTCTCTCTCTCTCTCTCTCTCGCTCTCTCTCTCTCTCTCTCTCTCTCTCTCTCGTATAATCTAATTATTTCATTTGGACATGTGTCCTCTTTTTTCTCTTTGAGAGAAAGAACTTAATTCTTTATTTTTATGCATCTAAATTCTCATTGGACCCTTTAAAACCTATCCAATAGGATTCAAGCACATCATGAGGGCCACATGTGGAGGATCACTTAAACATGTGTCTTTTATGCTTCTTAAGTCATTTGCTTTGAATTGAATTCTTCAAGCACTTAGTCAATCAAGCATGAAAACCATTGATCCTCTTGAGAGTTTATTTTTGAATTGAACACTTCAAGAACCTTAGTCATTTTAAGCAAAAAAATCACCTCAAGCTTTTGGCAAGGTTTCCACAAACATTTTAAGCACTTTAGTTAGCAAGCCGACAAGCACCTCATGCTTGGGTAGGGTTCCCACCTCAAGGTCAGCCCTAGCTTGCCTAAGGTGAAAGGACTTTTAACACTAACTTTTGGCCGTCTTTAATGAAGCTAACCCTAAGGTATTTAAGCTCCCTTAAGTTGTATTCCTTGCATCCATCTAGCATCTTCAAAAGGATAATTTTTGAACTTAATAAGATACCGTCGGATAATCTTACCATGTCGTAGTACCTTGTCTTCATGCCAAAGGATACCTTCGGGTTGTAGCACCTCTTCTTGGTCTTCAACTTCGGGAGGGTCTTCAATAATTGGTTCAGTTGGTGGCTCTCCTTTGTAGGGCTTAAGTAGGCTTACATAAAAGGCATTGTGTATAAGCCAATGGTTGGGCAACCTGAGCTGATAAGCTGTCTCATTGATGGGCTTCAAGATTTGGAAAGGACCATAGTATCTTTTTGCTAGGTTAGCATAATACTTTTGATGGCCCGTAGGATTTTTGCCCATCGTTTGCCTTGATCGAGCCTTAGGAAAGTTGAGTAAGACCCAATCATTTTCTTTGAACATTAAGGCTCTTCTGTGCTTATCAGCAGCAACTTTTTGCCTTTTTTGAGAGATGGATATAGCCTCCTCAATCTTTTGAAAAGATTCTTGTAGGTCATGGCTATACTCATCGGCGACAAAGATCTTCCCATGTACTTTGAGTAGGAAGGGACTTTTAGGTCTTCCCTCAATGATCTCAAAAGGTGCTTTTCCCATAGAAGTATGTACAGTATTATTGTAGGCATACTCACAAGAGGTAGGTACTTTTCCCATTGTGAGCGTTGATCTACTTCGGTAACATAAGTCTTGAGTAGATCGAGTATCGTAAGATTGGCTATCTCACTTTGGCCATCCGTTTGTGGGTGATAGGCCGAAGAGAAATTCAATCTTGTTCCTAGATTTTCAAAGAGACCTTTCCAGAAATTACTGTCATTCTAGGATCTCTATCTGACATGATGGATGTGGGTAATCCATGGTGCTTGAAAATCTGAGATATGAAGAGAGTTGCCATTTGATGTGCCTTAATAGTCTTTTTGACAGGAATAAAATGTGTTGGCTTGCTAAACCTGCGACTATTGTCCATATTCCTGTATTCCCATGGATAGACTTGGGTAATCTAAAGATGAAATCCATGGATATACTCTCCCATGGTGAATTTGGGATAGGCAATGGCTGGAGCAATCCAGATTGCTTCCCTAATACTTGGTCTTTTGGCATACTACACATTTTGAAACATACTCTTGTATGTCCACTTTCATGGTAGGCCAATAGAAGTATGTCTCTACTCCTCGGAGAGTAGGTTGAATACCTCTATGCCCCGCATATGGAGGAGCATGGGATTCATACGAAGGGAATGGGTAACACATAGCCTATTGCCGTGGAGAAGATAACCATCCTGTAAGGTGAATGGTTCCTCTTTCTTCCCCAAAGCAAGGGTTGACATTATGTCTCTAAAGTCAGGGTCAATAGCATACTCATCTATCATAAAGGATAGATCATTGTGAGTAACTATAGACACCGCATTAACTTTTGGTCATCGTGAAAGTGCATCGGCCACTTGATTGTGCTTACCAGCTATGTGAGCAATATGGAAATTAAATTGCGAAAGAAAATTTGCCCACCTCATTTGTTTGTCAGAAAGCTTGGTTTGCGTCATGAAATACTTGAGACTTTGGTGGTCGGTTCGTAGGATAAATGGAGTCCCCAATAGGTAGTGCTTCCATGTGTCTAGGGCATGTAAAACAGCTAAAAGCTCTTTCTCATAAATACCCAAGACCCGTTCATCAGTATTGAGCCTTTGGCTCTCATATGCTATGGCATGCCCTTCTTGAAGCAAAACTGCTCCAAGGCAATCACCACAAGCATCACATTGGACCTCAAATGGCTTTGAGAGATCCGGACGCACAAGGACTGGTTGGGAAGTAAGCTTCTCTTTGAGCTTTTCAAAAGAATTTTTCTCCCTAGCAGTCCATACATACTTAACGTTCTTCTTAGTTAGGTCGTGTAGTGGTCCCACTACTTGAGAGAATTTTTCTATGAAGCGTCTATAGTATACGCACATACCAATAAAGCTTCTTAGCTCATGTAGATTTCTTGGGTTAGGCCATGATTTTATTACCTCTAACTTTGATGGATCCATACGGATACCATCGTGAGAGATAATATGACCTAGGTATTGAATCTCTTGAAGGAAGAATTCGCTTTTCTTTTGGTTGAGAAAACGCTTGTTCTCCCTCAATGCTTGAAAAATCACTTGGAGATGTTGCTTATGTTCCTCCAAAGACTTGGAGTAGATGATGATATCATCAAAGAACACCCCAGTGAATTTATGATAAGGTCTAAAAATTTTCTCCATCAAAACATTGAACGTAGCTGGTGCATTAGTCAAGACAAAAGGCATGACTAGATATTCATAAAGACCAAACGTTGTGCAAAACGCGGTCTTTAAGATATCTTCATCCACTATCCTTATTTGATGATATCCACTCTTAAGGTCAATCCTACTGAAGTAGGTAGAGCCTTGTAGCTTATCAAACAGATCTTCTACCCGAGGTACGGGAAATCTGTTTTTGATAGTGATATGGTTTAGTGCTCGATAGTCCACACACATAAGGTATGTACCATCTTTATTTTGCACTAAAAGGACTGGAGAACAAAAGGGAGAGGAACTAGGCCTCACCATCCCTTTGTCTACCAATTCCTGTACTTGCCTCATGATCTCCTCTTGTTGAGCTTGTGAGACTCGATAAGGAGTTTTGTTAGGCGGTGAGCTTCCTGGAAGGAGCTCAATGCGATGGTCATCATCCCCTCATGTTGGAGGTAAGTCCATAGGGATATCATCGATGAAAACATCTTGGAATCCTTTTAGAAAATTAGACAAGTCTAACTCTTCTTGATTCCTACCATTTACATTTGATGAAACATTAGTATCTTTTAGAGACTCTTTGACAAAAATCATGTACGCGAAAACTGAGCTCTTCATTGACTTATCAAAAGAAAGAGGATTTACAAGTGGAATAGTGCGACCACGCTCACTAGCATCTATATACATGTTCTTTCCCCTGTAGGTGAAGTAGATTCTCCTTTCAGGGAACTTCATGTTGGCAGCCATGCGATCAAACCATGGCGCCCCTAGGATAGCATCCTCATGTTGGAGAGGAGAGATGAAGAAGTCTTCTTTGTCGACATAGCTTTGGACATGAAGCCTCAACTTCCCAATCAAGGGAGTAACGGAGGCTTGCTATCCCTTGAAAGCTGCGTCAGCCATTACCATATCTCCCATCTCAAAAGCTTGAATGCCCAACAGTGGTGGCCAACTCCATTGATATAAATTTCAGAGTAGAGCCATGGTCAAACAAGATGAAGGCATCATGCTCTCTTACCTTTCCCAAAGCATAGGAAAGTGATGATCCTTTGCAATGAGTATCCTCTTTTGGAGCTTCGATGGTGGAAGCCCTAGGAGTCTCATTGCGAGTATTCTTCTTGGGCAAGAACGATAGCCATGTCCTTGCTCCCCACACTTGAAACACTTATGGTCCTTGCGAAAATCTTCAAGCTCTTTAGGAGAGAGTTTATTTTTACCTTTGTAAACTCCCTTCTCCTTGGACCAATTGTTGTTGTTGTTGGAAGTGACTATCGAAGTATTTTGAACATTGGTTTTCCCCTTTGCATCATTTTTGTCTTTGTTTTCCATGGGTTTGACATTACGTCTAGCCCCTTGATGGAAATTGATGTGAAGCAACCATGGTGTGATGGATTAATTCACTAATAGTACCAGGCTGTTGAGAGTTGATGTATTCGACCATCTCTTCAGGTAATCCCGCACAGAATTTCTACCTTTGCTCAACAAAGTCTATCTTTTGAAAGACAGTAGCTTTGAGATGTAAATCCCAAAACTTGTCTACGTACTTGTGGATAGACTCATGAGAGAGAAGCTTCAAGATGCGCCATTCGGTAAGAACTTTGTCCTTTGCATCGCTTGCAAGGAATTGCTTCATGATGGAAACTCGTAGAGTTTTCCATGTCTTTGGGGCTTCACCATTGCCACGAAGGCTAGCCCACCATTGATGAGCTGATTTTTGGAAGTGCATAGCTACATGGCATAGCTTGGAGGACTCTGTGAAGCCCTCGTCTCCAAAGGCTGCATCAAGTTGCTGGATGAAGGCCAACGCTTTGTCGGTAGCACCAAAGGTGCCATCATAGGTGAGAAAAGAGATACTCTTTCCTCCTTCCTTGAATTTCTTTAGCTTTTGTGACCTTCGCCATGCAGGAAATGATTTGCGATGTCCTCCCCTCTTGTATTCTCTAGGAGAATAGCCATAACTTTCATCGGAAGAGGAGGAAGGTGAAGAAGAAGGAGAAGAGGGTGATCTATTCCTAGCCCTTTTCTTCCTTTGTTTCCTCTCTTGCCTTTCAGAGTGATGAGGAGAAGGACTATGTGTTGATCTTTTCCTCTTCGGAGGAGTGGGTGATCGTCTAGACCGCCGTCTTCGTGGAGCCACATCTTCAGAGGAACTTAAACTTTCATTGCTTTCTTGCTCTTTGGATTCCTCCTCTCGGATGGGAGAGAGTCTTCTTTTGGGGGTCTCTTCAAGAGGCCTCCTAAGCTCTCTCTCCTCTTGGAGAGGAAGGGAAATTCCATAAGCACGAAGTTGTTGAGTAACTTTGGCTTGCAAAGCAGGGTTGCCCATAGCTTGCTGCAACCTAGTGACGAGATAATTCACAAACATGGGAGCATCATCATTAGCACCTTCATGTGCAAAATCAAAGCTATCAATGTTCATTCTACTCTCTTGATTATTGTTAGCCATGTTAACAAAATTTATGTATGTACTTAGTGTATGTTTTGGCAATTCAAAACCTTAGTTGCCACTCCTCTTAGCCTTTGAAAATCGGCTCTTAAGTATCTACACCCACGGCTCGAAGTGATCAATTATAGAGAGTAGAGGAGTAGGTCTAACATAACAGAGTTTCTGAGGGCTAGCTCCTTTCGGACTTCTTATGGCTCAATAATGGTAAAGCCGTAGGCAAGTCTAAAAAGGCTCCATTATTAAATCCAAAGCTCCCAAGGTGTGCACCATCCCCCACATAGTGGGCTCAACAAAACTGATAATAGATCCCAGTTCCACTTACCCTAATACAATTAAAGCCGTAGGCAAGTCTAAAAAGACTCCATTATTAAGTCCAAAGCTCCCAAGGTGTGCACCATCCCCCACATAGTGGGCTCAACAAAACCGATAATAGATCCCAGTTCCACTTACCCTAATATAATTAACAATATCAACCATTTATAGTCTACTTAAGGACCTCTCTTCTTAAGCAAGAAAAGAGAAACCAAATGCTCTGATACCAATGTAATGGAATTGGCCTATTTAATTTGAGAGTAACGGAAATTAATGAGAGTACTTTTGAGAAATGACTTTGTGAGCATAGCGGGTGAACATAATTGAAGATAGCAACATAATCATAGCAATTAGTTAACTTGGAATGAACAATACTTTTGCAAGAGAGAGAATTTAGAGAACATGACAACAATTGAGGACCGGATTATGTGGAGCCGGTCCCCCCTCCAATAGGCATTTGGATTATGATTTCTCCCATTAAGAGAGACTTGTTACAATACAATCTTTGTGTTCCTTGTGACCTAGGTGATGCAATGAAGATGGAAAGCTTCATGCATCACAAGCATAACATAAACTTGAATAAAGCTTTAACTATCCCAAGCCTCAATCCTAAGACCTCAAACACCTTCGAAGGTGGAGAGAGCTAGCAGGGAATGAGGGTAGGGAAGAGGAAGAAGAAACATTTCATAGGAGAAAGAATTAGTTCCTCACTTATCATAACTCTTGTTGCTAGCATGCATAATATCATAGTAATGAAGAAGAAGGAGATGGCAAGATTAAGCATTGAAGCATGGCTCTTGGTTGGATTTGCACTCAATAGCCAAGAGTGTTGGTGTAGGTTCTCAACCTCTACTTGCTTGGAGAAGGAGAGGGAGCTCTTGCACTTTGCATAGCACACAATGAGAGTGTTTGTGAGTGTTTGTGGGTGAGTATACCCCCTAAGAAACCCCCTAGCTTGCTTGGGTTGACCCCCCCTTGTAGCTCATGCTTGAAGCTCATTGGACCCCTCCAGGCCTAGCCAATCACAAGCAGGAGGCATTACAAGCAGCAAGGGTAGCCTTGAGACAAGTATCCCCCTTTCCCCTTTGAGAGAGAGGGCTAGATAAATGCTAAATCATTTAATTAAATCTCCTAAATTATTATTGGACCCCTTGGGTGGCCAACCAATAGGCTTCAGGCACACCATGAGGGCAACATGAGGAGGAACTTGACAAGTGTCCCTTTTGCTTTCTTTGTACCATGCATGCCTTGTGTGAGTGTGTGGGTGTTCTCTCTCATCCCTCCCTAATGTAGGGATCGCCCCCTCCTTGTAGGGATTGAATCTTTGACTTTTTGACACCTCAAGCCCCTCATGCATAGACCCAGTTCGCACCACAAGCTTGGCTCTTAAGCACTTTGAGCTTGGGCTGTGTTCTCACCTCAAGTGCAACCCTAGCATCTCAAGCATGTGAAGCACCTTAAGCATCTCAATCATTAAGCACCTCAAGCATCTCAAGCACCTCAATCATCAAGCATGACAAGCAGGACAAGCACCTTGAGCTGGGTCGGGTTCCCGTGCCTCAAGCTCAACCCTAGCATACCTAAGGTCAAAGGCCTTTTACACACATTATTGGAGGTCTTCAATGAAGCTAACCCTAAGGTCTTATGCTCCATTAGTTAGCCTTGCTCTTTGATAGACCATCTCTCATTTGAGCCCCTTTACCATTGGCCCCGTGTTGAGATAGATCTATAAGCACATGTCTATATCTTAACACTTGTTCCCGTTTATTCTCCCACATTAAGTGATCAATTTCATATGAGAAAATCATTTGGGTTGGTTATATATTAGATATTAGATTTTATGACATCTTCATCCACTATCCTTATTTGATGGTTGCCACTTTTAAGATGAATCCTCCTGAAGTAGGTAGAGCCTTGTAGCTTATCAAAAAAATCTTCTACCCTAGGCACATGAAATTTGTTTTTGATAGTGATATGGTTTAGTGCTTCATTAGGAAGAAGATGGGGTGTAGGAGGGCCTCTTTATTTGCCATGAGCTTATGAAGGTGATTAACAATTTTACAAATAAGTGCACACCATGTGTGCAAGAATGGTGGGTGTGTAAGAGATGTGTAGAGTGGTCAAAGGATGCACTTTTCCACCCAAAAAGGAGGTGGACAATTTTATGATTTTTTGGTCTTCCATAACTTCTACATATGATCTCCGATTTGAGCTTGGGAAACCTATGCGTTGAGTTCTTTCCATAGATAAGCTACATGGTATGGTTTTACCCGCTAGATTTTAAATTCCATTTTGGGGGGAACTTTGAATTTAAATAAACTAGCCATTTTGCGTGTTTGAATTCAAAAGTTGTCCTTTGATTACTTTCTTAAGACTAAAGGGTTGACTTTCTTAAAATGCCAAATAAAGAGGCCCTCCTAGACCCCATTCTCTTCCTAATGGATAATCCACACACATACGGTATGTACCATCTTTTTTTTTTCACTAAAAGGAACCGCGAACAAAAGGGAGAGGAGTACTAGCCTCATGATCTCCTCTTGTTGAGCTTGGGAAACTCGATAAAGAGGCTTGTTAGACCGTGAGGTTCTTGGTAGGAGCTCAATTCGATGGTCATCATCCCCTCGTTTTGGAGGTAAGTCCATAGGGATATCATCGATGAAAACATATTGGAATCCATTTAGAAAAGCAAAAAAGTCTAACTCTTCTTGATTCCTACCATTTTCATTTGATAAGTCATTAGCATCATTAGTGGATTCTTTGACAAAAATCATGTATGCAAAAATCGAGCTTTTCATCGACTTATCAAAAATTAGTGAATTTACAAGTAGTATAGTACGACCAGACTCATTAGCATCTATATACATGTTCTTTCCCCTGTACGTGAGGTAGATTCTCCTTTTAGGGGACTTCATGTTGGCAACCATGTGATCAAACCATGGAGCCCCTAGGATAGCATCCTCATGTTGGAGAGGAGAGATGAAAAAGTCTTATTTGTTGACATAGCTTTGAACATGAAGCCTCAACTTCCCAATCAAGGGAGCAACGGAGGCTTGCTATCCCTTGAAAACAGTGTCAGCCGCGGGGTCAACCGTTACAATATCTCCCATCTTGAAAGCTTGAATGCCCAACTTGGTGGCCAACTCCGTTGATATGAAGTTGTGAGTAGAGCCAGGGTCAAACAAGATGAAGGCATCATGCTCCCTTACCTTTCCCCAAGCATAGGAGAGAGATGAGCCTTTGCAATGAGCATCCTCTTTTGGAGCTTCGATGGTGGAAGCCCTCGGAGTCTTGTTGCGAGCATTTTTCTTGGGGCAAGAATGATAGCCATCTCCTTGCTCCTCACACTGAAAACACCTATGGTCCTCGCAAAAATCTTCAAGCTCTTCATGAGAGAGTTTTTTTTTACCTTTGTAAACTCCCTTCTCCTTGGACCTATTGTTGTTGTTGTAGGAAGTGCCTTGGGAAGAATTTTGGGCATTGGTTTTCCCCTTTGCATCATTTTTGTATTTGTTTTCCATGGGTGTGACATTCCGTCTAGCCCCTTGTTGGATATTGATGTGGGAAGAAACCATGGTGTGGTGGATTACTTCGGTGATAGAATCATGCCATTGGGAGTTGACATACTCGGCCATTTCTTCAGGTAATCCCGCACAAAATTGTTGCTTTTGCTTGGCAAAGTCTATCTTTTGGAAGATAGTAGCCTTGATATGTAAATCCCAAAACTTGTCCACATATTTGTGAATAGACTCATGTGAGAGAATCTTCAAACTGCACCATTCCGTAAGTACTTTGTCCTTTGAATCGCTTGCAAGGAATCGCTTCATGATGGAAACTCGTAGAGTTTTCCATGTCTTTGGGGCTTCACCGTTGCCACGAAGGCTAGCCCACCATTGACGAGCCGATTTCTGGAAATGCATAGCTACATGGCATAGCATGGAGGACTCCGTGAAGCCCTCGTCTCCAAAGGTCGCATCAAATTGTTCGATGAAGGCCAATACTTTGTCGGTGGCACCAAAGGTGCCATCATAGGTGAGAAAAGAGATACTCTTTTCTCCCTCTTTGAACTTCTTGAGCTTTTGTGATCTTCACCATGTAGGGTATGATTTGGGATGTTCTCCGGGAAGGACTATGTGTTGACCGTTTCCTCATGGTGTGAGTGCACGAATGCGGTGTGTGTGCCGAGAGAGAGAGAGAGAGAGAGAGAGAGAGAGAGAGAGAGAGAGAGAGAGAGAGAGAGAGACTACACAGGATGTGGGGTGGAGCTCCCAAATCTCACTGTATGAGCACAATGTGAGAATGAGTGAGAGCTCCTTATTATTTGTATGTATAAAGAATAAGGAGATAAATATGGGCGGCCGGACACTAGCGGATGGACACAGGCAAAGCACGGTGAGGCACACCGCCGTTACTTAACATTATCCCACTAAAGGCTGTGTGCTGATAGGTGACAAGAAGACTAGCCTACAACTAGTATATACAAGAGGTGAGAGAAGACGGCTCTCAACCTATGCTATACAAGAGGTGAGAGAATACGGCTCTCAACCTATGCCCATTGGCTCACTATGTAACCGCTCTAGTGTAGATGCAACATGCATACCACTATGGCTAGAGCTATGATGACACTCCTGATGCAAGTATCGCGTGATGACTTGCATGGCTCCATAATGCACAATGACAGTGTCAGTCATCGCATGACTGACAACTTCCACTGCAAATGCACCAATCGCATAAGCAAGATCAGGTCTCGAGACCAAAAGGTCAGACATGAGAGACGTGAAAGTCGATGAAACATGCACTATATGCGCCAACCTATTCCTGTCTCACAGCAACCACAGTGCCATATGCATCCTCATCAAGAACCACCTGACTATGCATCACCATGTCAACATTATCTGGCAAAGACATATCTACTGAGAATGACTGGAAAATAAAAAAATCAGCACCACTGCAATCACACACAGCTATCTGAAGGACACTATTACCCTCAAACATATCACACGCATCATAGAACAATGCATCGCTCTGTGGCTCATTTGATGTCACCTCAACTGATGTGACTGACAATGCTGTGCATCCCCAAAGATACCACTGTGTGCATGAACGTCACCACAAGACAAATGCACAACCTCCTCTCCATGGAGCACATTTACAAAAGAGACATGCGTCGTCTCTCGATCCAAACATGGCTGCAAATATAGGGAGACTACATCGCCTCGTGTATCAAAAGTATGCAAAGGGTATACCAGACCATTCCTAGCGCCTCTGGCTATCACCGGTGATCCCCTATGCATCTGAAATGACCGCTCTCCAAGCAGTACACAATGTCCACTACTCTGCAACTGACACACTAAAATGAGATTCTGACCGAGTCCTGGTACATAACGTACATCTCATAGCGTAAGCAATGCACCGCTAGGTAAAGACATGCATACATCTCTAGCACCCTCTATGTCATATGCTGAACCATCAGCAAACTTCACACAACCAAGTCTCCCACTAGAGAAAGAGCAAAGCAAATCACGACGTGGCGTCTCGTAAGAAACTGCATGCTCGTCTAGTAAAAAATGCGTAGACAATGTGCTATCCCAAGACACAAAGTAGTCTGAAGGCAAGCTAGACTCAAAAGTGACATGCCCATCACATGCATATTCTCTAGCATCTGTCCTCATAATAGAACCATGCATCTGCCTCTTCCGCTGTCTCATACGCCTAAAGCAATGGCACATGCCCATCGTGGCTGCAATGCCAACATCTCAATCACGATCGTGAGCAAGAACCACCTCTAACCTGAAGCATCTTTATATCCATGCCAAAATTATGGCAAACAATGCTTGAGATCACAAGACTCTCCCACCCGCGGGCAAACCACTGTCTCAAGTAAAGAAGGTGAGCAAATGGTAAATCTCACTAGCCTCTGCAATAGGCATACATATCTGGCAAAATTTTGGCAAAGTCTCCTCTGTAATTGGAGCAAAAACTCAACAATAAATTGCAATGGAGACAACAACAAATACCCAAATGGACAATCTGGGAATGTACTCGACCGGAATCACCTCACAAAGTCATACACAGAGACAAACCACTCTAGTCGGAGTATCACTCAACGGTGCCACAATTGACATACATATGTGAGTGAAAAACTGCTGCCAAAATGTGTCTAAACAATGTGCCAGAAAACCATAGCATACACAACTCCTTACTCTTGTGAGAGTGGGTACAAGAACACCAAACCGTGTCCAAATTGATAAAACCTGTCAAAAGTGAGAGTAAACACTTGATCACTGTCAAAGTGGGAATATATTGACCACTGTACAAAATGGCATAACACTGCAAACTTTTATGGCGAGAAGACGAGGAAAAACGAACGAAATTTCCTTTGCAAAATGAGTCAAAACTCAATGCAAACCGCAAGCCATAAAACTGCAGATAACTGCCAGAGTGGGAGTCAACTTGACCACTAAACCATCAGAGAGTAAACTACGAATACGCATAAACCATGGCGAGAAATCTTGGAAAAAATCCAGCAGAATATTTCCTCGAAACTGAGCAAAAACACAAAAATTCTCACCAAATATGTATGACAATAGACACTGTCTCAGTAGCAAAATCCACAAATGGTCTACATGCAATGCCAAAAGCCTGGCAAATCGGCTCACTCCTGATCGACTAGCTCTATGAACGTATACTTGTCCAAAAAAACTGCAAAACCCTAAATCTGTTGTCTGCGAGCTATGGCCAGCTCAAAATATATCTGCATAATGCATACATAGCATGAAACTGCACAAAATCGTGCTAAAAAGGCTCTCTAAAATGTCCCACATAGTCAAATAATGCGTATGAAACCGCATCCGGATGTGTAACAATCCAAAAGTCACATCCCAAAGTATCACTTGAATGTGAAAAAACAAGGTGAATTCTCTCTCAAATAGCACCACAATGTGCCATACATAGCCAAAGATGCAAACCACATCACTCTCTACACTGTAGGAATCAAACAGCAAAACCTCGTTATGTCAAGATTGTTGATAGGATGCTACAACACTCAAAATTTTAAAACTTTGATATGATCAGTGCGTCTGAAACATGCCAAAACCTTAGAATAGACTCTTGGATCACATGTATCCGAGTCTGGGTGTGAGAGATGTGCAAAAGACCTCCGTTTTCGACCCAAAAATGTAGCATAAACTTGCTGATGTTGCACCTGGTGCAATTCAGAGCAGAATTTTAGAAAATGGACATCACCAGCGTGTTCAAAATGTTTCGAAACCCGAACCTAAACTCTTGGATCATATCCATCTGACTTCGTGTGACGGAGATATGCAAAAAACACTATTTCAGGAGCCAAAAACAGCAAAAACGAGCTGCAACACTTCATGTTCCTGCTCTTCTTCTAAAAAATTCAGCAATGGCTTGCTACACAAGCTCTATACAAGCTTAAGCTATGATCTGACACCATCAAGCCGTATCCATTGTTGGGGTGGTAAAGCCCAACGTGCCGCGCCTAAGTGTTGGGCGGCCGGAGACTACCGGGAACTAACACCGACCATTCATTCTACATAAAAGAATAAGGACTCATAACCCTAACACTATTGTGTTTGGAGTCCACCTGTGTCTCCTTTCTTCAATATTGCTATACACACACACACACGCACTCGTACGTGCTCTTCATCTAGTATCAGAGCTCAGGGATTGGGAGCACCATTGGAGCTCAGCAGGGAGGCAAGCGGAGAAGCAGCAAAAACTGCACATGTTTTTGCAAATCTATTTTGGCCTACCAAAATGTCTTCATTCAAAAAAATTCATAGTATTCATGACCGGTTTTTTGTCCTCTTCAACTTTGCAGAAGAAAGTTTCCTCAAAATCTTTACCAATTTTGAGATACGTTACTCAGATTGCTTGTAGGTCGTGAAGTAGAAGCTGTAGATTTTTATAGGTCTATTTTGATCTGTAAAAAAAACTTTTTACAAGTCCATTTCAAATCCATTTATCATTTTCGCATGGTCTACAACTTTGCAGAAGGAAGTTTCTGCAAATTTTGCACAGTTTGAGAGATATTCAGTTCAGACAGCAGGGTGGTCTACCCTTGTCGGTTCTTTTGCGCACAGGTTTTCGTTGCAGGCTCTTTCTGCAATGTTTGTCACATGCATATTTGATGTAAGGTCTTGAGGGTCTGTTATATCAAACAAACTGCCACAACGGTTATAGAAAAGTGTTTCTGTGGTTGATGTAAGATCTTATGCGGTTTATGTATTGTGATGGAAATATGCAAAGCCTATTGTTGAGGGTCGTGGTAAGGTTTTATTGAGCTGGCGGATTTTCAAATGTGGAGATCCTTTTGGTGATACAGGTTTTGGAGCGATCCCTCGACATCCCCATAGTTTCGGCATTGATATAGGATGTATGTTATGCGGTTAGTGCAATATTGGTGTGTATCTGCTGACCCACCATTGTTGGCATTGCTGTCATCTTTATTCGTATGCCTTTGACAATGTTCACTTGGTCAGAGACACTCTTCTAAAGTTGGAGACATTGACAATGATAGTTCTTTGAGATTTTATCTTGCCGGTTTAGCCACTTTGATCAGCATTTTAGTCATTGTACACATTTGTTTTGGGTTCAAAAGTCAGTTTTGTAGGGGAGACTCTGCCGAAATTTTTCAGGTTTTCTATCATCTTCTTTAATGGAGCGGATCTATCACTTTTGTTCCTTGTCGATTGATGGCTTCATCATCGGAGAACTCTTTGTTCAACATTGAGAAGTTAAATGGCACTAGTTTCCCATTTTGGAAGGAACAAATTTACAATGTCTTAGTACAGAAGAAGCAAATCCGGCCGTTAAAGATGAAAGGGATAAACCCTGAGGATATGGATGAGTATGATTGGTAGGAGTTGGATGAGCTTGCCAGGTCCACCATCATGCTGACTTTGTCAAAGAATGTGTACTTCAATGTGAACATGGAAAATACTAGTTATGAGCTGTGGAAGAAGTTATGTGACCTGTATGAGAAGCAAAGTGCAGCTTCACAGGTTTATTGGCTGAAAAAGTTAGTTGATTTGAAGATGGATGAGGGCACACCCATGTGCAACCATCTCAATGAGTTTGACACAATTTTCAGTCAGCTTTCTGCACAGGGAGTCAATTTCGACAATTGGATTAAAGCAATGTTCTTGCTAGTTATGCTGCTAGAAAGTTGGGATACTTTTTGCACAGCCATAAGTAACTCAGCACCTCATGATGGTTTAACATGTGCTGATGTTGAGGACAGTTTGCTTATTGAAGAGGTTAGCAAGAAGAATCTTGATACTTCTCGTGGTACTAGCAATGCTCTCATTGTTCGTGTTCGATCACAAGAAAAGGGCAATCAGAATCAGAGAGGAAAATCTCGTAGCAAATCACGTGGCCGAAAAGACATTGAGTGCTATCATTGTCATAAAAAGGGTCATATGAAGAAAGACGGTTGAAAGTGGAAACAAGAGAAAGGTAAAGACAAGAAGTCGGAAGAAGGCACAAGACTGAGGAAAGCAGTATAAAGATTGAAGAGATCAACAATGTTTTTGTTGAAGATTCTGATGGAGATATTTATCTCACATCTTCCATGGATTCAATATTTTTGGTTTTCACTGATGACTATGCTTTACAGGATTGGGTTATTGACTCAGGTGCATCGTTTCATGTGACTCCTCACAGAGAGTGGTTCAGTACATATGATGCAGCCCGTAAAGGTCGTGTTCCTCTTGGCAATGATTTTGCTTGCGACATAGTTGGTGTCGGCGATGTGCAGCTGAAATTTTAGAATGGTTCTTCATTCATGCTCAAGAATGTGAGACATGTGCCAAAGCTTACCAAAAGCTTGATTAGTACAGGACAATTGGATGACACAGGATATTACTGCACATTTGGTGATAGTTCATGGAAGATCACCAAAGGTTCTTTAGTGGTAGCACATGGTTCAAAGTTTGGGACTTTGTACATGCTAAATGTATCCAATGTTAAAACCATGTAATTTGTGTAACCGGGCAGCCAAGTTTTCTTTGTGGCATCATCGGTTAGGATATATGTTTCAAAAGGAATGAAAATCTTATCTTGTTTTGGTTATGTGCCTGGCTTCAATTTCTCAAACTTTTCAGTTTGTGAGCATTGTCTTTATGGTAAACAAACACAGTCACCACACAAAAGGGGAAGCACTCGAAAAAGTGAGCCATTAGAGTTAGTGCATAGTGATGTCTGTGGACCTATGCCTAACGTATCCATGAGAGGTTCATTGTACTTTGTTACATTCATTGATGAGTTCTCAAGGAAAGTGTGGGTATATCCTCTCAGGAAGAAGGATGAAGTTATTTCAAAATTTCAAATTTTTGTGGCATTAGTGGAGAATTAGTCTGGCAAGAAAGTAAAGTGCTTGAGGTCAGACAATGGTGGTGAGTATGTCACTAAAGCCTTTCAGAATTTTTGTGATTCCAAAGGCATCAAAAGAGAGTTGACTACTCCATATAACCCTCCACAAAATGGTGTTGCTGAGAGGATGAATCGTACCATACAAGAGAAGTTACGTAGCATGTTGTCTAATGCAGAGTTGCCTAATGGATTTTGGGTGGAAGCGTTAGCAACTGCTGTCCATCTTATTAATAGATATCCTAACAAGGATTTAGATGAGAAGGTACTTGAAGAGCTTTGGTCTGGGAAGCCACCTTCTTACAAGCATCTTAGAGTCTTTGGCTGTGAAGCATATTTCCATGTTCCAAAGGAGTTTTGAAGCAAGTTGGATCCTAAGTCAAAGAAATGCATATTTCTTGGCTATGGCAATCCTGGCGAGATGGGATTTTGGTTATGCGATCTTGAAGCTAAAAAGATAGTTCGCAGTAATGACGTATACTTCAATGAAGAAAAGATGCATAAGAAGCCTGTGCATACAATGGAGGTCAGGAGAGTTATCTTCTAAGAAGATGGAATTGTCCACAATAGGGCTGAAGTGCCTAATGTCAGACAAAAAGTATAGAATCCTCCTGCAATACAAGATGTTGCTGAGGGACAACCGGCTCAAGCACTTATTAAAAGGTCTACAAGAGTTTCAAGGCCTCCTGATAGATTTACCCCCTCATTGGACTACATTATGTTGACAGATTGCGGAGAGCCTTCCTGCTAAAAGGAAGCCATGTCAATGGATGACAAGGCAAAGTGGGAGAAATCTATGCAATGGACTCGTTGCATAAGAATCAAACTTGGAAGTTCGTTTGGTTGCCTAAAGGTTAAAAGGCATTACCATGCAAATGGGTGTACAAGTAAAAAATTACACCTCATGATAATAAACCCAAGTACAAGGCACGACTTGTTGCTAAAGGATTTAAGCATCAACAGGGTATTGACTTTGATGAGATCTTTTCTCCGTTGTCAAGATGACTACTCTGCAGTGTGTACTTGCATTGGTTGCTAAAGACAACATGGAACTTGACCAGATGGATGTCAAGACAGCGTTCTTGCATGGTGATCTTCAAGAAGAAGTTTATATGCTGCAGCCAGAAGGTTTTTAGAGAAGGGCAATGAAGACTTGGTGTGTCAGTTAGAAAAGACTCTTTATGGTCTAAAACAATCATCAAGGGAGTGGTATCGTAAATTCTACTCGTTCATCCTCTCTCAAGGCTACAAACGTAGCAATATGGACCATTACCTCTACACTAAGCGAGCTAGTGATGGTAGTTTGCTGATTTTGGTCCTTTATGTGGATGATATGTTAATTGTCGAGAAATGCAGGGATGAGATTTCGGCCTTGAAGTTAGAGTTACATGCAAACTTTGAAATGAAAGACATGGGTGAAGCAAGCCATATCCTTGGCATGCGCATTAAGCGAGATAGATGCAAGAAATTGGTCTATTTGTCTCAATCTGAGTACGTTGCTAAAGTGCTCAAGCGTTTCAATATGGAGAAGGGGAAGGCATTGAGTACTCCATTGCCTCCATATGTGAAACTTTCTAGAAATGATTCCCCTAAGTATGAAGAGGAAAAGGCTAAAATGGCACAAGTGGCTTATTCATCTGCAGTTGGGAGTTTGATGTGTGCTATGATTGCTACACGTCCTTATATTTCTTTTGTAGTGGGAGTTGTTAGTAGATATATGTCAAATCCAGGCAAGAAACATTGAGAGGTAGTGAAAGGGGTTATGCGATATTTGAATGGTACAAAAGACATGTGCATTTGCTTTGGAAGAAAGGAAGCATGTGTAATTGGTTACACGGATGCAAATTATGTAAGAGACTTGGACAAGAGAAGGTCCACTTTAGGCTATGTTTTTGAATTAACTGGAGGTTCAGTTTCATGGAGATCTCGTTTGCAATATTGTGTTACCTTGTCTACTACAGAGGCTGAATATGTGGCAGCTTCAAAAGCTTGCAAGGAAGCTATATGGCTTGGTCGGCTGGTGGGAGACTTGGGAATCAATGTTCAGATGCCTGTGTTACATTGTGATACAATTCGCAAAGAATCCAGTGTCTCATGCAAAGACAAAGCATCTGGATGTGAAGTATCACTTCATTCGTGAGGTGCTTGAGGACAAGTGATTGCAGCTTGCCAAGATTCACACCACTGAAAGCCATGTTGATCTTCTAACAAAGGGCTTACCTTCAGAGCGGTTTGCACATTGTCAGGCACTCATGGGCATTGGGTAGATGATCATGGTCAGTGTCTACCTGTATTTTATATATATATATATATATATTGTCACCCCATCTTAAAGGCACATTGTCCTTTAAGTGGGAGGTTGTTGGGGTGGTAAAGCCCAATGTGCCGCACCTAAGTGTTGGGCGACCGGAGACTACTGAGAAATAACACTAACCATTCATTCTACATAAAAGAATAAGGACTCATAACCCTAACACTATTGTGTTTGGAGTCCACCCAAACATGTGTCTCCTCTCTTCTCCATTGCTGCACACTGCACACACACACACACACACACACACACACACACACACACACACACACACACACACACACGCTCGCTATTCATCCACTGCCGTCGAGCTCAAGCCGCCATAGCCAAGCTCCATTGCTTACATCTCACTTGGAAGCCGTCACACGCATGTCGCCAAAGCTCTGATACCAATTGTGATTGTGCGAATGCGGTGTGTGTGCGGGGGGGGGGGGGGGGGGAGAGAGAGAGAGAGAGAGAGAGAGAGAGAGAGAGAGAGAGAGAGAGAGAGTACATAAGATGTGGGATGGAACTCCTAAATCTCACTGTATGATCACAATGTGAGGATGGCTCCTAAGTGGCCCAAAGGGGTTGCTCGTGCCAAGGGAAAAGGAGGGCTAGGCCAATCCTATATTACATGACCCCCAAGAAAGAAGAAACACCTGGCCATGCGAGTGCTTCGAGTTTGACTCTGGAAAGCAGAATCGTACCCAGGCTATCAGAAAGAAAGTCATCCAATGTAAAGCAAGAGAAGATCGCCTATCAATTTGCGGCATGCATGCGAGTGCTGCTAGTTCACTTCGACAACCCCGAAGCAGAGGTGATACGGAGGTTCCCATGTCCTAGAGAGGAGTGGTTTGGCTACTATCCTTGTTGCTTTGGAAGGCGGGTAGAGGCCTTTCCTTCTCTCCCCGTGTAACTCATCCTGAAGAAATTGTTGTTAGCAGCAAGCTAACACGGACACCACGGATACCATTTTTTGGAGCTTTCATGTAAAAATACTTATTAATTTTTTATAAATTGGGAATATTATAACTCCTATTTTTTGGATAAACCTTGTAACTGATGAGCCGAGGCTACAAGCTTCCAAATTGTATTAACTTGTCATTGCCTATCTTTAGTCAGAGCTCCAAGATTATTAGTTTTGACCACCAAAAACCTTGGCTAAGGTATAAAAGCCAATTTTTGTAAGCTATTTGTAAGTTTTGGATAATGAAATACACAGCGTGAGCTAACAACACTTACTTCTCTCCTTCTCGCACTTCCTACTCCCTCCCGGTTGTCACATTGCAATCGCGTTTGTTGCATTGCTACTGCAGGTAGTAAGAGCTCTACGCATTGACGTAAACACATCACAGTATTTCATAGCTTTAGGCATTGCCGACCCGCGGTCTAATTTTATCATAAGTAGGAGTTTATACTTCAAAATAAAAATTTAAGCATAGGTGGGGTATTGGGGCATCATTGCTAAGCATTTAGGTGCATTCTGGATCAAAAACGACTAAGTCAAAAATCCACTGCTGTTAATAATCTCGATTTTGACAATTGACCTAAAGTGGGGTTTGAGACCATAAGAATGTGTGCTTACGTCTTATAAACTTGTCCTAGAAGTTTCGTTACGTTTGGATGTCATTTGATGCTGTAACGAATATGATTTGTTTGCCGATCAACGATTGGCTTTTGGTGATTTCAGTCACTTGAATGTAGATTGAGTTAGATGCGAGTTGTTTGTTCTTTTCCAAGAGATTGACAACCTCTTGTAGCTTCTATGCACTAGTCGTGTCAGCTTCGTCCCAGGGATTGACAATTTAATCGTGGTTCTCGCTAAATCTGCAATAAGATAGGAGTGAGGTTAGACACCATCCCATATTTGGCGCCGCTGCCGGGGATCGAAGAGACCTAAACTAGGGAAAAACACGAGCGTCTTGTGAAGTTATCCTTTAACTTTCTCTAGGATCTCTTAGAATAAAAACTTTCTTTTAGAAACCGCATAGCCCAAGATTGTTGTCTTTTGCTGTGTAGAGGTAGCTTGGAGGTAAGTTGTACTTGCTGAGTGCCTTTAGGATTGTAAAACTAGAGTAGGATTTTGAGGATGATTGATAGACGAGACAAGGCTTAAGATCAATGCTCAGGAAACCATAAAAAACAAGAAAATGAGTGTTTGGGGACACTTTCCACAACCCCATTGCATGAGAATCTAGGAGTAGGGTAAGTAGGATCCGAGGTGGATTTAAGAACATTGCTCTCTCTGAAAGAATCATTGTGAGTTGTTATTGGAAGCTGCAGAATTTCGGGTCTGCAGCTAGAAATAGCATGAAAAGACTCCAAACCACTCAATTCAACTAGAGAGTAAGCTTAAAAGTTGTCTGAACCAGTGGGTAAGCTCAAGGACACTTTGAGGTGAAAATTTCAAGAGTTGGCCAAAAATCAGATTATCTACTTTTTCTTGACATTTTAGGCCAAATTAAGTTTTGACTTGATTCATAGGCTTAAAATAACTTATAAAAGGATTGTCCTTCAAGAAAGTGCAAAAATTGGTTCATTTCAAGCCTCAAGCTTATAATCACGATTATTAACTTTCAGCTCAGATTTGACCAAGGTTCATACCATTGACTCATTGCATGTGTACAAATAACTTTTATAAAGGCACAAAAGATTTGGATCACCAAAGTGGCAAAAAACTAGGTAAAAACTAAAGTTTGTATTGACTTTTTGAAACTTGAGTGTAAATTGGAGAAAATTTTGTCCAAACTTGATGAAATTTCATTCATAGCTTATATTGATGTGATAAACATGTGTACATGCTCAGTTGACCAAAAAGATGCAAAAAGTTGCCAGTTGTAAATAATCTCGATTATTTACATCTGTTCCATTTTTCAGCTTTTTTGACCAAGTTGGCATACCACTAGCTTTACCATGTTGTAATAAGCCCACAAACCAAATTCGGTAAGATTTGGATCTTTGGATTGAAAATTGTGACCAAATTTGCAAAGTCAGTCTACGGACAAAAAATTGATGACCATTTGACCAAAACTTGTCCAAACTTGATGAAACTTGGCTAGAGACCTTAAGTTGAAGTGCTTAACATATTTGTGTCAAGGTTGGGACAAAAACTTGCAAAAAAATAGCCAGAGTAAATAATCGTGATTATTTACATCTGCTCCAAAAATTGATAATTTTGCAAATTTGAGTATACCACAAGGTCAAGAATATCAAGTAGACCACACAAATCAATTTTGGTGAAATTTGGATCACAAAAGTAAGACTTAAGCCAGATTCTTGAAATTAGAGTCTACGGACACAAAATAATTGATAAACTTGAACAGATTTCGTCCAAACTTGTTGAAACTTGTCCAAGGATCTTAACATGTTGTATACTTGGCAAACCAAGCCAAAAAGTGTAAAAAATTGACAAAAGTAAATAATCATGATTATTTACTGCTGCTACACAGAGCCACCATTTTTGACTTTCGGACTTGTACAGTGTTAGACCAGCATAATACGAAGCCATCGAGAAATTTTGGGTTCAATTGGATCCAAATTGATACACGTTCACTCAGCTTCTAGGTTGCAGATTAATCCTTTGATTTTTCCCAAAGTCAAGTTTGAAAATTGCAACGGTTGACTCAATTAGCTCGATTTGCAGTGATACACATAGACCAATCACAACAGCTAGCAAAAACTATACTGTCTTTACAGAAGGATAGCTAACTTGATCAAATTTGTACATGAATCAGGTTGCAAACGAGGAATCGGCAGCTTGACAGAAAGTGCAATCCAGTCAAGTGGAAGAAATTGACAACAAGTCAATCCAAAGGTAAGTACTCTATCCAGGGCTGCACAAGTCTTTATGAACCTTAGATCTGGTCGTGTACTAGGAAATCAGGGTATATTTGGAGAAACCTCCAGTAGAGTATCCACTGAAGAAAGAGTGAATCAAGGCAATTCCTTGCACACTATCCTTGAAGAAGTCTCAAACACTTTTTTTGATTCAACCTCTGAAATGTCTTCCTATTCGACTCATTCGGAAACCGGAACGACAATGCGCTATAAGCATATACTCTCATTTTATAAGACTAATTTCCATGAAGCTCAGGTTTACCTGGATCCTAATGAAGAGTATGCTATTCCCATTGATGATCATACTATTCAGTTCGAAGACGAAATCAGGGCAAACAAACAAGGAAAAATGTACATGGACAGAAACAAAACTCAGTATTTACAAGTTGAAAACCCTGACATGATAGACAAATGGGAATTAGAAGTAAACACCATAATCCTAGATATGTCAGCAAAAGAAGGACCACCAACCTTAGAATTTGAGGGATACGATCAAGTAGATTTCAAGCCCTTGAAATGGATTAGTACTGATAATCCTAGGATCGGAGTCTATTGTTAGGAGAATAGAAACGTAAAAGATCTCATGTGGACTTTGCATGCCAAATCAAGACAACTAACGGCCATGAAGATCATTTATATCTTCAAGATCAAGGATAAGGGATCAGCAGACCTACCAACCTACCTGTTCAGGGATTGTTATAATAACAACTTTGTTATGATGACTCCTGAGGAGGTGAAACAAATCAAATATCAAGGAATTTTGCATAAGGGATTGGATCTTGGGTCAAGGACCATATGCTCCAAGAGATGAGCAACGTGAGAGAACTTCTGAGAGTAATGTTAAGAAACCAAAAACCACCTCATCACGCAAAAGACAGGTCACAATAAGGCCAGTCCAAGGCTATATGAGTCGCTATTTCCAACAGACTCGTTTGAAGGACTTGGAACAGGACCAACTGTCAAAAGACTGGGAGTTGAATCAAATAAACATGCCAGACGAGCTGATTTTCAGAAATGGGTCAAAAAATACAGTGGATTAGGGGATCCATACGACCACTTAGCAAGCTTTAAGCAAGTGCTAAGAGCAGAACGTATATTCGATTTCCATACTCAATTCGAGGGGTTTGGAATGACATTAGAAGGAAAAGAATTGACATGGATCCAAAACATTCCACCAACGTCAATCATGGACTTAAAACACATTAGCTCAAGGATTTGTAGCTGCTTGTTCTGAAACGGGGATCAAACACAATACGGTAGCTCAAATCTACAGCTCTAAACAGAAACAAGGTGAGTCTGTTAGGGATTGTGCAACTCAAGTGAAAGAATACATTGCCAAATGCCCAGGGCTAGAGATACCTGCAGGAGAACAACTACTATCATTGTTTCTAGAGGGACTGCTAAACAAAGAACTTCATGCTATACTCTATAGCAAGAAGCATACAACCCTAGAAGAGTGTGTGTCAGATGCTATTGACTTAGGAGACAATTGTGATATTTTCAACGAGGAAGATGTCCCTAAGGATAACCAAAGTGAGAAAACAACATCCACCAAACCAGCTCAAGTGGGAACAGCTACTGCAGCACCACTCTCAGCCATAGAAGACATGCTCAAAAGGATGAATGACATGATGAATAACATGCAAAAAGCACCTATGAGGGGACCAGGACAAGGGATACCTCAACAGGGACAACCAATTAGACACAAAAATGGTGTGCAATCGAGGGTAAATGGACCAAACACGAGACCAATGAGTGCTATTTCCGACCAAAGTATGATGGGAATGTTCATTATGTACCCATGAGGCCACAAGGACAACCCATGTACTGATACCAACCTAATATGGCACAAGCTCAAAGACCACCAATGGGCATGGAAAGACCTCAACCTGTGTTGGGTCAACAACCTTCGTATCCAAGACATAATGCAATGCCTATAAATTACATGCATTTAGAAGGAGTCATAGATGAACAAGCACCAGTACCTGCTACACCCTATGCTGAGCCTAGTCCATCTACAATAATGGTAAAAGGAGATTGGTATAATTCACATCCACCACCAATGGAAGAACCTGTGACTTATGCTCCACCGAAGCTTGCACCAATGTATTATGTAGCTAATCAAGGTGTTAGACCTCCTATGATAAGACCCATGATTAGCCAAGAACAGAAAACTGTCACAACTTGGTACAGATGATCATTGGAAAAATGAATGCCAAGAGCCTGACAAGAACCTCAAGCCAATTGAAGCTTATTGCATACAATGTTGCAAAAAGGGAGGACACTTCCCAAAAGATTGTCCCAGAAATCCTTTAACCAAGGGGAAAACAGTAGTAAATGTAGTCCAAGTGATACCTAGTAGCTCATCTGAGAGTGAACCAATTGCTCCAGTCAAGGTAATCACTAGAGCTCAGGCTAAGAAAAAGAAACATAACTCCTCTGATGATTCAGAGAACACAAAAGCTGCCTCTCAAAAGACCAAAAGAAGCAGAAGCAAAAAATATGAGATATGAAAACAAAAACAACGGGCGAAAATCGAGGAGAAAGCAAAAAATCTATTCCAGGAAAAGGTGAAAGAACCTGGAAGTGAAATCAAAGAAACAACCGTACAATCTGGAGGATCAATTTTGGTTGACAAAATTTTTGAGCCTATTAATGCAGCCTTGGAAGCCTACCAAGCAGGACTTAAAGCATGCCAAAACATGGAAAACAAATGAAAAAACTATCCTTCTCCAGACATGGAAACAACTAAGTTTGAAGCTTATCAAAATTTGGTAAGAATCACACAGGAGTTGCTGGAAAAACAGAAACCCAAGCTCGAAAGTATGGCAAAACCTGAGGAGCTTGTGGTAAGAGATAATCAAGCAAAATCCGAAGTGGTGGTAGAACCCCATTTAAAACAAAAGAACCAGAACTTATAGTGCCAGACAACAAAGATGCCTTAGATGGAATTCCATTCATGGAGGAAGACTAGCCAGGACGCTTATGGGAAAAAGTTAAAGGGATCAATGATGGGAGCCTAACTCTGAAGTCAGCTCCTATGAGAAAGTTTGGTTAGACAACCTACCTCCTGATATGGACGTGGATCTACAATCCTTGTATGGGGATTGCGGATCTGAAGCTTCAGGAATGACGAAATCACTCACCTTGAAAACATTACCCTCTTACTTGGGAGATAACGAAGATGAATCCATATTGTGTAAGACCACTCAAGTAAAAAGAGTGGAACAGACCCTAGAAGTAGACAATATTCATTCAATCATGTCTACACCCATCCAATGCACTCTTACTTTGGGAGGACTGTTAAAAATCAGACCATATTTATGGAATGACCTACAAAAAACCCTAGAGAAGGTAGGGATAACGGGGCTCATCATAAAAAAATTAGAAATATTGAAACACAAAATGGATAACAAAGAGATTTGATCTGTTCCAATGAACATAGTCAGAGAATACTATGAAGGGGAAGAAGGAAACACCATCCTTCCAGTGAAATATAATGACATTGAAACCATGGCAATACTGGATAGTGGAGCAGGCATAGCCATAGCCACAAAAGCAGTATGGGAATCCTAGGGACAACTAGCCATTAGACAAACTCGAATGAAATTGAAATTGGCGGATGGACACATTGAAAGACCCTTAGGACTGCTTGAAAAAGTGATAGTTAATTCCTATGAGATTGAATATCAACACACTTTTGCCGTAGTAGACTTTGGGAAGAAACTCAATTACGAAATCATATTGGGAAGACCTTTCAGGTGACAGGTACAACTTATCCAAGATTGGGGAAACGACTGTGTGTACTTGAAGCAAGTGGGATCTATAACAAGGGTTAATTTAGAAGATCACACTTATAGAGATGTCTTGAAAATGCCCATACAAGAGTTCGATTCAGCCTCTTCGACTGAAACTAAGCTTCCTTCTTGGTTAAACAAAGACATTCCTATTTGGATGTGCAGAGCTTCAAAAAATAGGAGTTTAAAAAGAGAAGAATGTACCTTAGAAAGGGATTGCACAGACGAAGCCTATGTACCTGAACCCTTTCCAGAACATTTGTTTGAGCCATTTGAGTGGACTCAAATTTTAGCGACAATGGATGTATGTGTGAATATGTCTATGCCTACTCAATCTTGCAATGAGGATGGCTATGACATAATTCCCATCCAAATGATTTCAACCCTTCACATTGAATATGAAATTGAGGAACCCAAGGACTTGATGAAAGCTCAACAAGTCTTTTCAGACCTCTACTATGATGCAACAGATGAGTTAGATGAACACTCAGCTACCTCAAGAGATTCGGGGTCAGAAAAAGAACATGTGAGAGCTAAGCTACTCTTGAAAGGAGGGGAGGAAAATTTTTTTGACTTTCCAAACCAGAAATAGAGAAGACAAAAATGGTATAAACAAAAAAGAGACAGCAGAAATGTGAAAACAAGGTCTATGCCATCAGTTTCTAGTAGAACACAATTCCTGATACAGATAGATACACATGACTGTGTCAAGGACAAAATTACTGGTAGATATCCTTCAAACAAAAATCCAGAAATTTCGAGAACATTGAGAAAAACAAGGAAGGATACTCAAGCAAAGCCAAACAAACAAGAAAGGGAGCCAACCATGACATGAATTGAGCAGAAAAAGAATACCAAGAGTTGAAAAAAGCTCTAAAGGAGATATATATGACGGAATTGGAAACCATAGAAGAGGATGGTAAAGATGTAATGAGTGTTCCACCCCATTACAAAAAATATACTCTCCAAGAAAGAAGAACAACCTGTTAGAGAACTACAAAAACAAGGCGAGTCCTACGAAGGGCCTGAGAACGCGAAAAAGATAGATCTAGCTGAACCAGAAGAAGAGCCTAGGCCTGCCTACAGTGCAAATGACCTAACATAAGAAGAATAAGAGCTTTTTTTAAGCTTACTCTTAGTCTTCTAAGGATCTCAAGGGTGTTGATCGAGAAATCTACCAACATATCATACCCATGAGAGATGATGTGAAACCAAGTAGACAAATGTCATACACATATAATAAAACATTTGCCAGGAAGATCAAAGAAGAGATTGAAAAACTAAAGAAAGCCGAATTCATTTACAAAATTGAACACACAGATTGGGTGTCTCCAAATGTGGTAGTACCCAAGAAGAATGGAAAATTTCGAGTGCGTGTCAATCTCAAAAAAGTGAATGCAGCGACCATTAGAGACAACTTTCCTCTTTCAATCATTGAACATGTTTTAGAATGAGTTGCAGGAAAAGAAGCTTACGGCTTCTTAGATGGCTTTTCGAGATACAATCAACTTTTGGTTGAACCAAAAGATCAGCATAAAACTGCTTTTGCAACGGAATTGGGTATTTTTGCCTATCGGGTTATGCCTTTTGGGTTAATGCTCCTGCCACCTTCAAGAGATTGATGAGCCATGCTTTTAAATAATATCTTAGGAAATTCTTGGAAGTGTATATGGATGATCCATGCGTACATTCATCAATCGGGGCTGATCATTTTGAACACCTCAAAAAGGTATTCGAAAAATTTAGACTTTATAGGATTTGCTTAAATCCAGAAAGTGCACATTCATGGGCAGACAAGGAAAAATTCTTGGACATATAGTGTCTAAAAATGGCATAGCTACCGATATGGATAAAATTCATGTCATTGCTGATTTGCCTAGACTAACAACAATCAAGGGGATTCAAGCCTTCATGGGGCATTGTGGATATTACAGACGGTTCATTTACATGTACACTATAATTGCAAAACCCATGTATAGCTTGATTACACACTTTGAATGGACCGAGGCATGTGAAGAATCCTTCATGAAGCTTAAGCAAGCTCTCACCTCAGCTCCAATATTAAAATCACTAGATTGGAATAAGATATTCCACATACATGTAGATGCTTCCAATTTTGCCATAGGTTTTATGCTAGCTCAAGCAGGAGACGGGAAAATCAATTTCCCTATTTCTTATGCTAGCCGACAGTTGAATATGGTAGAAAAGAATTACACTACCACAGAAAGGGAAGGATTAGGAATGATCTATGCCATTAAAAAGTATAGACGTTACCTAGTAGCCAACAAGTTTGTGTTCTTTGTGGACCACCAAGCTTTGTTGTACTTGGTCAACAAGCCATGCAGCACAGGAAGAATAGTGAATGGTTCATCATTCTTTTGGAATTTAATCTCACTGTGGTTGTAAAAAAGGGCACTACACATCAAAGAGCAGATCATTTGTCAAGGATTGTTTCAGGAGAATCACCTAAAGGGGTAGACGATGATATACCAGATGCCTATTTGTTCTCCATGGAAATGTACCTCAATGGTCGGAAAACATGGTATCATTGATGACAATAGCTCAAGTGAATTCACAAATACCATTTTTTATTACAATTGGATTGGTTGAGCAATCAGCTATGTATCAATTACTAGCTGGTAGGCTATACAAAAGAAATCAAGATGGAATATTGCACTTATGCATTAATCCTGAAGAGAAAACCCTTTACCTAAGTCAAACACATATTACCATAGTAGGACTTCACTTTGCGAAAGACCAAACTATGCGACGAATTTTGAGACTTGGAGTATTTTGGCCGACTATGAGGAGTGATGTTCGCTCTTTTGTAAAGGATTGTTCTCAATGTCAAAAATAGACACCCATACCTCACGTAACATGTTTCAAATGTCACCTGTTCCTAAGTAGAGTAACTATCTAGTTACTTACTTTTCAAGCCGAATATTTCTTGAGGATATGAGTAAACGCCGTCAAGAGCAATCAAAATTGAAGCAAGAGACTATGCTCTTATTGGAAACCAATCGTATCGGAAAGGTAAGGATCAACATTTGCATCTTTGTGCAAATGAAGACGAATATATTCCAATTATAGCACAAGCACATGCTGGATTAGCTGGAGGTCGCTTTTCTAGTGACACCACCGCAAGAGCAATCTTAATGGCAGGCATATGGTGGCCAACACTTTTTGCAAATACCAAAGAATATGTTCGAAGGTGTGATGCTTGTCAACGAGCAAAAATGCCAACACGTGTAGATAGCATGCCTTTAAGACTAATGATGGGGGCTAGAGCTTTCGCAAAATGGGGTATGGATTTTGTTGGGCCAATACAACCACCTACTTATAGAACCCAAGCTCAGTATATCATTGTAGCTACAGACTATTTGACCAAGTGGGCTGAGGCTAAAGTAACTTAAAAGAATGATGCCAGAACCATTGCCGCATTCTTATATGAGTATGTATTCACGGGATATGGACTACTAATAGAAATTGTCAATGATCGGGGAACTCATTTTCTCAATGAGGTAATTGAGTATCTGCTTAGTGAATTTATGTTCATCCATAACAAATCAACTCCCTATCACCCACAAGCAAACAGACAAGCTGAGCATATGAATAATATTCTTAGCTCAGTGTTAACTAAAGTGGTTATTTCAGGAAGGACGGAGTAGGAAATGAATCTCCATGCAGCTCTATGGGATTATCGAGTTTCATTCAAAACAACTTTAAATGCTACACCCTTTAACCTTGTTTATGGTCTTGATGCCATACTGCCAATAAAATTTCTATTGCTGACACTAAGGGTAGCAAAGGATCTCGAGTGGACTGGACATGAGTTGTTAGAAAGGCTTTAAGATTTAGAGAGGCTAGATGAGCAAAGGCTTACAGTTGTAGCTCACATCTATGAACAAAAGCGGAAATAGAAACAGTTTTTTGATTCCCATATCATTACAAAAATCTTCAAGAAAGGGGACTTAGTTATAGTCTATTCCCTTAAGCAACACATTCCCAAGTTTAAGAAAAAGGGAAACAAACCATTTATCGTCGAAGATGTATCTCCAAGTGCAACAGTCAAGTTGTCCACACTAGATGGTGAACCAATGGCTAATCGGATTAGCGGGTGTCATTTAAAGAAGTACAATCTGCTGCTAACCAGTGAATTGCTAGAAAGAATGCATGCAGCCAAGCAAAGGAAGATAAAACGATAGGAGGTTATTGATGAAGCCCAAGAAGAAGCTCGGCTTTGGGTGCTCAAAAGGAAAGTTTCTCTCAAGAATCAACAAATACCTATTCCCATCAACACACTAGAAATAGATGACCGACAATGGGAATTGCCAAAAGATGTCGTATCAACAGATGATGAATGGTTAGATGGAATGGACCTTCTCATCGAAAGTGAAACTCAACAATCATAGAACAAATGCATTGGTCGATACACGAGCTAGAGTAAATGCAATCAGTCATTCCACGTATAAGAAAGCAACAAACTAGTCATTAACAGCAACAACCCAGTCATTAACAGTAGGAATAGCGACTATCAAAGGATGCAACAAGAACCCAACACCAACATTGGAAGTAGTCAACTTGAACGTGATAATACATGGATGTTCATGTCCTCATCAGTTTGTATGCTTACCAGATGAACACATGAATGAGACAATGATTCTAGGAATTCCATGGATGCGGACATACAAGGCAGTACCAGATTGGGATACGAATCAGCTCAAGCTTTCACCTAAAGGCGGACAACTCATTGTTCCAATTGCACCAAGCAAAGAGGAATGGAAAAACAATTATCAGCAAAGTAAAACACAAAGTAATCAATCTTCTCCTTCATCTGGACAAGAAAATGCTACTAGTAGCATGCAAGGAGTCAGGAAAATTTGGGTACCAAAAGCATAGCTTAAGGATAAGCCGATTCAAATCTGGGTGCCCAAAACATAAACGACAATAATGGTGGTTCCAAAGCTCAAAACATAGAGACGAGCTTCTCCGAGCAAGGAAATTAACATGAAATAGAATTGGAAGCAAAAAGAGCACTTATCTTCTCCACAAACCATAAAACCAATCAAGCAATGGAGAGTTAAGTCTCAGAAGACTCCACGACACCATTCTGCACCAAGCAAACCAAGCTACCAATGGCGAGAAAAAGCTCGACAACAACCATTGTTGATACCAAAATCTCAGGCAATTAGCGTGTTGAACCATCCTGATGGCACAATCAAGCAGAGAGCACACAAGCTACAAGATTTTCTCTTTGGAAGATAACATCAGAAAGCCTCGACATCAGAAACCCTTGAGTTAATTACTCAAGACCCAACTCTTGCACAACATATTGGTTTGAACTGCATTGATCTTCAAAGCATGGTAGAGCCAACCAAGGCTATGTATAAGACATGATTGTTCAACCCATGCACACAGTCGTCCCGGAGTACGCCATCTAGGAGGGGTGGAAGGGCACTAAGTAATTAAGGGCAATGTTTGAAGAGGGAGGAAAAAAGTTTGATGTTAACGTGTGTTTTGTTGCAAAATTCTCTAATAATGCCCTTATAATTTATCAACAGGGGAAAATTCACTGATAAAATCTTCCCGATGAGTGTAAATAGTGTAAATAATATCAAAAAATCATCAAAAAATAATCCTTTTTGGTTATTTTTCATCATTTTTTGTGATATTGAGACGTCATAGAGATCGGTGATTTCAGAGTCGACAAAGCACAAAGTGATGCCGGCAAGAACAAACTTTACCATATTCAATTTAGGACTTGTTCTAGGTGTATAGAATGTGTTTAGATAAAAAATTTTAAGTTTTGCAAGAAAAATGTGACTGCTGTAAATAATCACGATTATTTACTTTTGTACTATTTTTGCTTGAAAGTTGCATCATCACATCACCTATCACTTGTACACACCTAACACATGCCAAAATTCAAGTATGAGCCAAAATGATCAAATATAATTTGGAAAATAATCAAAAAACGCAAAGAAGTCTTTGCAAGCCATATTGTGAGTTATGACCCATGTTTCTTGATCCAAATCACCTCATATCCCATACACAAGGTCTATACAATGCCTAGAACCGAGTTGTGCCAAAAAATGTTGATTTTGGTAGAAAAGTTAATAATCGTGACTATTTACTTTCATGCCAAAATGGGGAAATTATGCTATTTTGCCATCATACATCCAAAGTACATGATGTGCTAAGCCCACTAGCCAGGTTTGAACAAATTTGTAGTCAAATTCTCAAATTTCCTTTATATCTACTGTTTCAGAGACCTAAAACCAAAATCTGGTACCATTTTCATCCTATACATCCAAATGAGCCAATATTTCACTCAGAGTATCTATTTGATATATACTTCAAGCTTGTAATGCCAAATTTGTAAAAAGTTGAAAAGTTTACTCAGCTGTAAATAATCGCGACTGTTTACTTTTGTTGCAATTTTTTGTTTGGACTTTATAATTTTGTTCCTTACATGTTTTATGCATCTATGCTTGTTCAAACATTGATTTGAAGCAAATTGGACCAAAATTGTCAGCATTTCAAACTGATGGACATTTCCGAGAAAAATCTGTCAAATCTGCTAACTTTGACACTCTATTCACTGAACAGGAGCCATGCAAGCAGCAGAGAGGGCCAAGAAGAAGCTCAACCAAAAAGAAAAATTTCATGAGCTACCAGCATACCAATTGGACCCCGATTCAATCAAAACCGCCAAGGCAACCTATCTTTCAAGAGAACAGCTTGAAAAGCACAACACCACAGTGTTCACCGGCAGATTCAAGAGTGAGGAAGGACACCAAGTAGAGCTTGAAGAGAACAGCTTGAAGAGCACAATACCACAGTGTTCACCGACAGATTCAAGAGTGGGGAAGGACACCAGGTAGAGCTGCAACTTCTACCCAAAGAAGTATATGATATCGCCACAAATCCCAAAACCAAAGAACCAATAGAAGGCTAGGACTCAGAGATTTCTATGAACAAGAGACGTGTGGGGTGGACTTCCAAAAGGCTTACGAGCTTTGTCCACAATCAAAGAAAATGGAACTGCTCAGATCTCTGACACACAAGGGAATAAGGTTGAAGTTGTGATTACCAAGGAGATAGTGGTAGAAGCACTCAGACTATCAACAAAAGGAATGACAATGAGGGCAAGAGATAGGAAGACGATGGAACTTTCACCAAAGAAACTGCCGCGGCCACATTTTTAGACCTCATTCACAAACAGGTGGAAGAGCATGCAAGGTTGTACCACCAACACTTCCACTTACTTGATAAGAGGCCGCCAAGGTATACAACGCCCAATCATGCGGTTGCCACAACCTTTACGCAAGTCCTCAAATCAATCACTAGGCAACCAATTGACCATGCACAATATGTTTTGTCCACATTGAAAGGGACAAAGAAAGAAGGAAAAATCACATATCTGGGTGCACCAGAGGTTTTAAGTAGGATCGCTTACCATGCCATCGGCATGGCCGACAACTTGCCACTTGCCCCAGATCAGAACACTTCGATAGTGTCAGCACAACCTTCTCCTTGAGCTACAAGATCTGCGAAGAGATCCTACAAGTCTCATGAAGAGTCTGCTGAGAGCTCGCCGGAATGGCTCATCAATGAAAGCTCGGATAACGAGGAAAGGAGAGCTAGAATTGAAGAAATGAAGAGAAAAGCTATGGTAGCACACTAGGAGGAACCGGTGCAAAAGCAAGACAAATTTGAAAGAGAGAAGCAATCTTACCAACGCCACCAAGCACAAGGAAAGGACTCGAAAAAGTGGGTGCCTATTGGGCTTAAAGGACCAAGAACACCAGGAAGCAGGCTGAAGATCCCACGAAATCCTTGGAACAAATGTACCAAGAAGCAGAAGCTTTGAAGCTGAAGGAAGCCCAAGAAGCGACAAGAAAATCTAAAGAGGTGGCAGAACAGCAAAAGCAAGCAAAGGAAGCCACTGCACAAGTAGAAGCACAACATGATCAAGGTGATGTATCTCCCTGCATCTCTGCTCCTATTTCTCAACACCATGATTACCCCATGCTGAGCCCACCACCATCACCAACAATTAGAACCACAGCAATTGAGCCAACAAAGAAGCATAGCCCGAACAACAAGAAGCAGCGGAATCAGCACACCAGGCAGTTGAATCTACTCAAGAGAAAAAAAAAGAGCAACAAATAGAGCACGATAAAGAGACAGAAGGGTAGCCAGTCCTACACTAGAAGAGGACACCACAAAGTTTGAGCACACAAGAGAACAGAGGCCGAGGAAACACCCTCTACCTCAACACAACAAGAGAAGACCGAGGCATCCACGAAGCCTCAGGATGACAAACCAAAAGATTAGCCCCAGCAACAACAACAGCAGCAAACCGCCATGACGTTGCCCAAGGATACATAAGAAGCTACAAAAACATCAAGTCAGCTGGCACAAAACAAAGATTGGGAATCAAATGCCGAGGTCATCCTGCAAGTGAATGAATATGCTAAGCAAATGTAGGACATGACTGAATGACTTTGCTCAGTAGCACTAAGTCGTAGCACAAGGGCAAACAATTAGAGATGGTGATTGACGCACTCCAAGGGGAGTTAGACAACCGATTCAATGTTTTCACCGATCTGCAAAGGCAACCGCAGGAGTTGAAAGCGGAAACTGAACAACATCAGCTTGCAAGGGATAAGCAACATAAAGAAATGGAGGAGCTTGGTGAGTTGCTTACAAAATTGTCAGATGCATGCAAACCAAAAGATGAGCAACTGGCAGAAGTTACAAATGAACTTCTAACTACAACCCTCTTAGTTCAAAAAATTCAGGTACAGTTGGATGTGGCAAATGCTTCCCTACAATACTCAAAACAAATAATAAATGATCACACAATATTCTTGTGGAAAATACAAGAGAATCCAGCCATGGCATTAGAGAAGAAGAATAAAGACCTCAAGCTGGAGCTAAAATTGGAGCAGTCTTAGCGCAGAGACCTGGATTTAATGCGGGTCTAAAGAGAAGACGAGTTGCTGAAGGAAATAGCTAACTCAAACGAGTCAACCATCTATTGAGAGAGGGACGACCGAAAACACAAGAAGAGGTAGGCACTTCAGAGAAACCTCAGATAGAAATCCCCTCAGTTTCATTCACTGAGATGGAGACACAGCCAACTGAAGAGCTAAGTGGTGAGAAGCAGACACAGTGCCAATGGTCCAGCTCTCAAAGGCTCAAGAAGATGCACTGAAGGAAAAAATTACACAAGAGGTAGATGAGCAGTGGAAGGTAGTAATGGATTGGGAGCTGAGAATACTTCATTCTATCTATGTCACACAACTCACTCGCGATCAAATCAATGCGCAATGGCACCAAAAATCCGTGCCCTATCCTCTGATTAAAGTGGAGTTGCTACAAGTAAAAGAAAGGCTTTACACTGACATGAAAGCCGAGGGTGCCGATCATGACCACCCGAAGTGGAGGTTGAGCTGGTTGAACAAGAATCCAAGGTACTTGATTCTGTTCACAAGATCACCAACAGCCCTGCAAAAGGAACCAACTTTCTGTCCTGTACCAAGAGTAAGGACCTGGATAGCACATGAGGCACTACTAAAGAAGTGGCCAACTTGTCTGAATTACCCAAGATTGCCTGCTCTAGACAAGGGACCACCGACGAAAGAGTACATGGTGAAAACCCTAAAGGGTGCCATGTGATTCTTTCAAAGTCTACCAGATTTGTCATGTGCAATGTTATACAAAATCTACCGAATGCTGCTCACTTGCATCAAAGTCTTCCATGATCCAGAGTAAGCAAGCACCCCATGGATGTCATTCCTCGAGGGCAACAAAGGGTTGTGCCATGATCTCAGTGGGCAACCTTCCGAAGAAGTCCTCTATGGCTTCTACATCAGATGCATTTTTTTATCGTCTCACAACATGCTGGCGTTCGAGGAAGCGTTCTACACAGGATTCTTCACTTGGCGAGACGAAAATATTTGGGCCAGTGATCAGCAACCTGACATCAAGGTTTAAAGGCTACTCAATAGTGGAGCTGAAAAAAAAAGTCACCATGCAGTTCTTGCAAGTTCTAGATAAAGAAAGGAAAGTCAGATGCTAAAAGGCACTCAATGCGCTTAAAGACTGCCTCACCAACCGTCAACCCAAAGACTACTTCGGCCCATAAAGTTGTCTCAAGGGACGACACAGGGGAGGAGGGGGGGAATGTTAGCAGCAAACTAGCACGGACACCACGAATACCATTTTTTGGAGCTTCCATGTAAAAACACTTATTACTTTTGATAAATTTTGTAACTTCTATTGTTTGGATAAACCTTGTAACTGATGAGCCGGGGCTACAAGCTTCCGGATTGTATCAAGTTGTCATTTTCTATCTTTAGTTAGAGCTCCCAAATTATTAGTTTTGACCACTAAAAACCCTGGCTAAGGTATAAAAGCCAATTTTTGTAAGTTATTTGTAAGTTTTGGAGATAGTGAAATACACAGCGTGAGCTAACAGTGCTCACTTCTCTCCTTCTCGCGCTTCCTACTCCCTCCCGGGTTGTCACATTGCAGTCGTGTTTGTTGCATTGCAACCGCAGGTAAGAGCTCTACGAATTGACGTAAACACAACACAGTATTTCGTAGCTTTAGGTGTCGCCGACCGGTGGCCTAATTTCATCATAAGTAGGAATTTACACTTCAAAATAAAAACTAAGCATAGGCGGGGTATTGGGGCATCATTGCTAAGCATTTAGGTGCATTCTGGGTCAAAAACGACTAAGTCAAAAATCCAATGCTGTTAATAATCGCGATTTTGGCACTTGACCTAAAGTGGGGTTTGAGACCATAGGCATGTGTGCTTAGGTCTTATAAACTTGTCCAGAAGTTTTGTTACGTTTGGATGTCATTTGATGCTGTAACAGACGTGATTTGTTTGCCGATGAGCGATTGGATTTTGGTGATTTTAGTCACTTGAGTGTAGCTTGCATTAGATGCGAGTTGTTTGTTTTTTTCCAAGAGATTGCCATCTTCTTGTAGCCTCTATGCACTAGTCGAGTCAGCTTCATCCCATGGATTGACAATTTAATCGTGGTTCTCGCTAAATCTGGAATAAGATAGGAGTGAGGTTAGACACCCGTCCCACAATTGTCTACTACGGTTGAAACCCAGTGGACCGAAGATGAGCTACAATTAAATGGTGTGGAATTCATGCAACGAGCCGATTACGGTAACTACTTGCAATTGCTACTAGCCAAAAGACTAAGAGTGGTCAAACACGTCGCCATCACTCCATACGTGCTGAGCAATGAAGGGAAGGTGGAGCCTATGAAGGGTGATGGCCTCCTGTGGATGTGCTGACTTGTCAACACCGGCATGGTAAGGGTATAAGTGAGTACTCTACACTCTATGCAACATGGATAATGGACCAACCGCTTTTCCATTTGGGTTTTTGCAACACATGCACATACATATATATGTAGATAGGACTTCTATCAGCAGAAGATAGTGTTCTTGTTTAGTGCTGCTATAGCACTAGGAGAGATCCTTAGCTCCCCAAATCCCATTATCCTCCGCGTGTTAGATTACCATCACTTCTTTAACGTTTCAATTTTCCTCTTGTTTTGATCTATCCACCGAACCTTGTAAGAAGCCGCTATAATCTGCTAAGCTACTTGTGTTAAGAAAAAAAAGAATGTTTCCTTCCCAACCTTCATGAGTAAGGTGGGGGAAGATGCTTTGAATTTCCTAGATAATCTTGAAATAGCATGTGTCGTCTTTGAAAGGGATGACGATGCTTCACGTCTACGTATTTTTCCACTGTTAGTGAAAGTGGAAGCAAGATCATGCTACAATGCCTTGGTGCAAGCCACCAAGGAGAGGTGGGACCTACTAAGAGCATCATTTCTAAGGCGCTTTGGAGAAGGCACCACATCAGAAAAATTGTGGCAATTGCTAATGGAGTTGGAGCAAGGAGGTATGGCTGAATATGCGGTATACAAATCGTAGTTCATGGACCTATGGGGATGATGGGTTGGATCACTGAGGGAGGGCAAAGGGGCACCCGATTTCCTAAAGAAAGAACGATTTGTGGATGGTTTATGGCCAATTCTTAAAGATAAGGTGAAGGGAAGTTTTCCTGCTACGTATGAGATAGCAGTTGAAGTAGCCCGCCTTAAAGATAAAGAAATTGCGTCTACAAGCCAGGACTACCAAGGAAAAGGATCCGGATACGGCCCGACCACACCTAGCCGCACCTGCAGCAGCAGCCATCCAGAGGAATCAGTCACACAGGAACCGGTTGAAGATCAACAAGACCTGCTCAACCGAATCACCAACCAGTTAGAGAATCTTTCAGTATATCTGGTGCAACAAGGACATGCACCTACCAGAAATCAAGAGCAAGGAAGAGGGAAGCGAAGACAGAATCAGGACTACCATTGTTACAACTGTAAAGAGGACGGCCATGGCATGTACTATTGTTCTCATCCAAGAAGGTAGAGCTTCAATAGAGAGGTAAGATAGAATCAAATTTCTTCGCCAAGGGCAAGGCCACCACCGCCCAGGCAACCAGAGCCGATTCCACTGGTCCAAATCCTTTGACCGCCCATGCAACCGCCACTGCCACCACCACCACAACCTCTCATTCTACCCCTACCTCCACCACCTACTAGAAACCAAGCAGTAAGTTTCATCAGTCTTGAAGCTAAAGGAAAGGCGCAGAGCGTGTCAAAGACAAGGACAAAGGAAAAGGAAAAGTAGAAGAAGTAGATGCCATGGGAGTGAAGCGTGCTAGACACGAAGAGTCCTCTCAAAGGTGCAAGTGCGCGAATATGATGCATGTGCAGAGACTGAGAAGGGGGGGGAGAGAGAGAGAGAGAGAGAGAGAGAGAGAGAGAGAGAGAGAGAGAGAGAGAGAGAGAGAGAGAGAGCATGACATAGGGAAGTGGGGTGGAGCTCCCAAATCTCACTGTATGAGCACAATGTGAGAATGAGTGAGAGCTCCTTATTCTTTGTATGTATAAACAATAAGGAGATAAATGTGGGTGGCTGGACACTGGCCGATAGACACGGGCAAAGCACGGTGAGGCAAACCGCCTTTACCTAACTTTCTCCCACTAAAGGATGTGTGCCAATAAGTGGCGAGAGACTAGCCTACAACTAGTATATACAAGAGGTGAGAGAAGACGGCTCTCAACCTATACCCACTGGCTCACTCCAAACATGCTCTAGTGTAGATGCAAGGTAGTGGAGTGTTTTCTAAATGGTACATATCAACTGGCTAACCTGGATGGGATTCTACATAAGTCAAGGATAAATGGATTGCGTCTTAAATTATATCATGCTAGATTAATGATGGTGGAGCAAGATGAGATGTTTGTAGAACAAGTAATGTAGCACCATGCATCTACCTCTTCCTTTGCCTCAGACGCCTAAAGCAATGACGCCTAATATGCCCATTGTGGCCGCAGTGCTAACATGTTAGTCGCGATCGTGAGCGAGAACCACCTCTGGCCTGAAGCATCTCCATATCCATGCCAAAACTATGGCAAACAAAGTGGAAGGTAACTCGACCATACACAATGCTCAAAAGTACGATCAATCGCATCAAAAAAATTGATGCTCATATATGCATAAAACAACTCCACAATCTGCAAACTTTGCAAGCATAAACTGGGACAAACTGCTCAACCGAGCAAAAAGAGCATAACCATATATGCAAGTAGAGAGCAAACTAGCTCAAAACGCGTCCCACAAGAGAAACTACCTGCATAAATCTGCAAAAATCTGTGAAACCTGTGACTAGCATGTATTGTAGCCACACAAGTATACGAAAATCGTCACTAGTACGAGAGTGGGTACAAGAACACCAAACCGTGTCTAAATTGACAAAGTCAAAAGTGAGAGTAAACACTCGATCTGTCAAAGTGAGAATATATCGACCACTATACAAGATGACATAACACTGCAAACTTTTATAGCAAGAAGACGGGGAAAAGCAAACAGGAATTTCTTTGCAAAATGAGTCAAAACTCAACGCAAACTGCAAGCCAAAAAACTGCAGATAACCGCCAGAGTGGGAGTCAACTTGACCTCTAAACCATCAGAGAGCAAACTGCGAATACGCATAAACCATGGTGAGAAATCTTGGGAAAAATCCGACGGAGTTTTCCTTGGAAACTGAACAAAAACTCAAAAAATCTCACCAAATACGCATGACAATAGACATTGTCTCAATAGCAAACTCCACAAACGGTCTACATGCGAGCCAAAAGCCTGGCAAACTGACTCACTCCTGACCGAGTAGCTCTATGGACCTGTACCTGTCCAAAAAACATTGCAAACCTATAAACCTGTTACCTGGAAGCCATGACTAGCTCAAACTGTATCCGCATAATGCATACATAGCATGAAACTGCACATAATCGTGCTAAAAAAGATCTCTGAAATGCCCCATACAGTCAAACAATGCGCATGAAATGGCATTCAGATGTGTAATGATCCAAAAGTCACATCCCATCACTTGCATACACAAAAACAAGGTGAATTCTCTCTCAAATAGCACCACAGTGTGCCATACATTGCCAAAGTTGCAAACCGCATCACTCTCTACATTGTAGGAATCAAACTGCAAAACGTTGATATGTCGAGATTGTTGACAGGCTGCTACAAAAAAATCAGCACTTAGAATTTCAAAATTCTAATATGACCATTGCGTTTGGAACATGCCAAAACCTTAGGGTAGAATCGTGGATGACATGTATCCGAGTCCGGGTGTGAGAGATATGACAAAAACCTCCGATTTCAACCAAAAAACGCAGCATAAACTTGCTGTTGTTGCACTTGCTATAATTTAGAGCATAATTTGAGAAAATGGACATCACCATCGTGTCCAAAATGTGCCAAAACCTCATGCTAGACTCACGGAACATATCCATTCGACTCCCTATGAGACGGAGATATGCAAAAACACTGTTTCGGGAGCCAAAAACAACAAAAACGATCTGAAACACTTCTTGTTCCTGCTCTTTTTCTCTAAAATTCAGCAATGGATTGCTTCACAAGCTCTACACAAGCTAAATATACATGCCTAAGCTGAGATCTGACATCGTCGAGCCATATCCACTGTGAGGTCCCCACCCCGTCGTCTCAAACGACGGATCTGATTCTAAACCTGGTGGCCACTAGACCTACAGCGGAAGTAAACAAAGTGGTTTATGGTTCATTTAGCGGACGATCTCTCATCGCAAAGTGAATCGAGTTCGAGCCTACTAGCATCGAGATCTAGTTCCACCCCACAGGGGAAGCGTGATTAACTTATCTAGCAATCCTAAGACCCACCTTCCAAGAGGAGAGAAGTCCCGAGTGCCTTTTTCCCCATGTTTCAGAGGCACGTACACTTGAGGCTTTGCCGTTCTTGAGGCAATGAGTAATACTAGTGTCGATTTATAACACTATGGGGACAAAGAGTTCTCGACCAATCGGGACCACCCTTCTCATAGGCATTGGCAACCCGAACCAAGCCCCCACTTTCCACCCCATACTCACACTTCCTTTTTGTTATCTAATTACTACCACACATGGTTGTTCAACACATAAGTTCATTGATTAGTTTCCAATTCACAAGTTCCTTAATACAGCCCTTCAACCAGTATTGCAAAGCGGCACCAAGACAGTAATTCTAGTAAAAATTCTACTCGAACTTATTCATTAAAATTCCAATGCTCTGGAGGTACAATATCCCCACTCCAACGAGAGTTTACTTCTCCCGTTGTCGCCTAGCTGTTCATACAACTAGGTATGTCCACCACTTAACCAGCAGACGTGGACATTCCCACTGCATAGAACGCAAGATGTGGGTTCCCACCGCTTAACCAACAGACGTGGGTATCCACCGCTTAACCAGCAGACGTGGATTCAAGAGCCCTTAACCAGGAACTGTGCCCCCTGTGAGTGATTAGGAGGGGGTTCGGACTAGTATCAACATTGGAAATAGAAATGAACAGGCCGAGATAAATTTTCCCTAACAAACATTCTTTCCTATCTCAAACAGTATATCCAACAATCATTCTTTCCTACTTGGAAATTAAAATATATTTCAATTCAAATGCCGTGATCTCTGTTGGATTTCTCCTACATATTTAGGGATATGTTCTTTCCTAACTTATCGGATACAATGTTAACTTAAACAAAACTTGAATTAAAAATGTGACCTACCTCCACAATTTCCTCGTCATTGCTCCGTGGTTGGCCGGTACTTGGTCAACCATGGGAGCTTTTCCCTTCCCATTTGTGTTGCTTGTCCCAGCCTCGTGATCGTGGGAACCACCGAAACAAGTTCTCTTTACCGGGGCCATATTATACTCACTACTTAAATTGACAACTTGGAAAAAGAGAGCTAATATTCGAGAGCACATACGACCAAAATGACGGATTAGTTTCAATAAGAAAACTCCTTTATACGAGAGGTTTGATTACTTTAAGACATAGAGATTTCTAATAGTCCCTTACTTGTTCTATGGGAATTGGCCCTAAGGTTAATTATTTGGCCTAGGTAATTAAGAATTTCAGATTTCTACTTGATCTATTTACTAGAGATGAATTAGGCATCACTTCCTAATGCAAGTAGAGATTTGCAGATTTACCGCATGCATAGGTGAGAGGATTCCTTTTTCCTAGTGGATTAATTGTGAAATTAATTACACTAATTACATTCCAATATTTGAACAATTTGAATCTAAACATAGCTATATAAACATTGTGTGGTAATAGAATGAAATAGACTAACCTTATCACATTGCTAGCTTGATTCTATCATTCATTAACTATAATGACTTAGTGGATAATTCTCTTATTGCTAATCATACATTAATCTATGATTAGGAGAGGTTAATTGTTTGCATAATTGACAATTAGAATTAAGAATGTGCAATGGAATAATCATATAGCAGTTTAGAGAGTGTCTAATGAGAAATTTAACTATGATTATGCATACTAGAAGCGGAATTATGAGAACCATAGAAGGAATTATAACATGACGTGAAATTAGCTTTATGTTACCGTAGTTTGGGCTGAATTTGAATCAATTTTCTAATCCAATGGAGCTTCTTGTGGTGAGAATTGGGCAGCACTTCCGTCGTTTTGCTTCTTCTCCAAAGGCTATGTGTGCTGGCAGCACCTCCCCAAGGTGTGTGTGTATGTGTGTGTGTGTGTGTGTATACTGAATGTGTGTGTGAGCATATATGTATTGTGTGTGTGTGTGTGAGCATATATGTATTGTGTGTGTGAGCATGCTCTTATATAGGCTCACAAGCTCAAAATTTAAAAATCACCTGCTATGCTGGTCTGGAGTCCACTCAAGCCTTCATGCTCAGGGTAACTTCTGGCTGGGCTTCAAGTCTTTCTAATTCTTCATCCAAAAGTGCCAAGGTCTTTCTCTCTGTGGATTTTTTCCTCACCCAACCTTCCACAACAATCCTAGATATGGCTTGTACCTCCATTGAAACCTTATGTTTGAACCAATCTGTGCTGTAGTAGTCAGAGAACTCTTCACAAAACTTACAAAATTGCCATATCACCCATCCTATGGCATACACATCTGTGGCCTTGGTCCATGGGCACAGGTGATTTCCACCTAGTAACTTAGGAGCTCACCAAGGATGAAGCTTTTGCCAGTTTTCATCGGTATTGTTGGTCTTTTGTGTCTCTAAGCCAACACGCAGAGCCAATCCCCAATCAATTATTCCAATACGGGGAGTGAGATCCTTGGTAAAGTCCAACATGATGTTCCATGGATGGAGATCATTGTGGATCACTCCCTCGTCATGTGCGAATTGCAATGCCTTCACCAAGGCATGGATCAACGAGGGAGCATGATTACACAGGCTCTTGATACGTGTTTTCTGGTCTTCAGAGGGCTACTCCCATTTAAAGTCTTCAGGGATCTTTCCTTTCCCCTCTTGATGCGCTACAAGCGTCGTGAAAGAGCCATGTGGATGGGGCACTGTCTCCATAAGATCACCTAAAGTTCCCCCATTGAAGTAGGGGAATATCGAAAACCATGGCAACGTTACAGAGTGGGCAATACTCCTCACAATCCCTCTATGGTTGAGATCTACCCCACTTTCTGATGCAAAGCTTTTCCATTGATGCTTGGCCTGTCCTTTGAACTCCTTGGCACAATAAGTATTCGTTGCAGGAAGGAAATTGATCCCTTTGATTTGAACTTGCCACCCTGTGCCATAAGCCCCTGACCCAAGTTTCTTGATCTTCTTAATGGAGTTATTTGGAATGCCCAGAGTCATACTACATTCAAAATTGTATATACTGCTCTCCAGGTGACTGGCAGAAGCAGTAGAACCCGATGTTCCCTCAATGGCAGCCTCCTCAATAAACGGTTCTCCAACTTCGCTGCTCCCCACAACTCTGGTGATAGCCATTCACATTTTCTTGCTTAGGCCAAACTGTGTGTCTATGTGGGTTGCTCTCCTTGACCTCTCCTTTTCAGCTCTCCATCTAGTGTTCCAATGCTCTAGCTTACCCTTGTCTACTTCTTGAGGCATTCCTCTTTCAAATCAGAGGCCACCTTGGGCAAATTGCCCACCCAACTGCTCAGTAATGAGTTTATTGATTCGGTTGTTTTGTCTGGATATAACAACAACATTTTGCGGGCAATCTCACTGTATAATGATTGCAATCTAGACTCATCTGCAACAATCTGCGCTATATCCTCGGGATCTAGTGCACTGACGATCGTAATCAACAATTGTCTAATTTTCCTTTTGAACTCTATCATTGAAGTAGCAGAAGGATCCATTTTGCCTGCAATGGTATTATTGTAAACAACACATTGTGAACTATAACTATGTGCCACTGCATTTGGATCTTTTCTACGTGAAAGAAAAAGTGCAATATAGACCATAGATCTCGTACGATTTTGCAGTGACACACCTAATCGTAATTGCAACCATGTGCCAATGCCTCACCATACGACAACTTACAAACAGATGCTCCTGTCATTCTAGCAGCAACACACCTAGTCGCAATTGCAACCATGTGCCGAAGCATGAATGACTAGGAGCAACATAAAACATAGTCACCCTACACTTTTGCAATGACACACCTAGCCGCAATCGCAACCATGTGCCAGTGCATCCACGATGCTAGGGTTACTTGCATCATTGCATGGGGTGCATGGGCTGCAAAGTGTCCCATTTTCTATTCTAACTCACTCACTCACTATCTCTCAAGCTGGGAAAGTAGCCCACGAGCCCTAGCTATGTGTGAGGGTGCCCTCTTACTGCCAAACTCAGTCTGCAGTGGCCTGGAGCCAGTTCCCACATAGCCCCCGAGTCCCGGTGCCTCCCCACACAACCTTAGGGAAAATTGTTTTTAATCCTAGACGGGAAATTCTAATTAGATTTTGATGCCAAAACTTGCTATGATAAGCTAGAAGTAAGGTGCATAATCCCGAGTACCTGCCATATTTAGCAGCCCTCGACGTTCGAAAATGAATTTTTTTCAAATTCGGGGTACGGGTGCAGTTTTTCGAGACGGTTAAAACTAGACGGGTTAGGTGACCAAAAACTTACTATTTTTGGAAAATTTCCACAAAAATTATTTTATTTCACTTTTGGAAGCTTTATGACATTCTAAACATCATGGCATCGACAGATTTTGGAAAACTGCTAAAAATAGTAACTTTTTCCATTATGATTGTTTCATGGTACAATGGTATTCTTTTAGCTCGGGGTCAGAGACCTTACATCCACCTCCGTCGAGCTCAAGCCGCCATAGCTGAGCTCCGTCGCTTTCGTCTCGCCGTCGGGAAGCCGCCGCACACATGTCGCCAAAGCTCTGATACCAATTGTGAGTGCGCAAATGCGGTGCATGTGTGGAGAGTGAGAAGAGGGGGGGGGGGGGGGGGGAGAGAGAGAGAGAGAGAGAGAGAGAGAGAGAGAGAGAGAGAGAGAGAGAGAGAGAGAGAGAGAGAGAGAGAGAGAGAGAGCACGACACATGATGTGGGGTGGAGCTCCCAAATCTCACTATATGAGCACAATGTGAGAATGAATGAGAGCTCCTTATTCTTTGTATGTATAAAGAATAAGGAGATAAATGTGGACGGCCGGACATTGGCCGGCAGACACGGGAAAAGCACGATGAGGCACACCACCTTTAACTAACAAAAGGGAGGAAAAGATGAAAGGAAAAGGAGAGTCTAGCAAGCATGCATCTAAGCGTCGGCGGAAGATCGACATCGTGAATTTTTCATTGGGCGAGTATGCTAAACCATATGACCTAGTTCAAGATGTTTTGATGCAGAGTGCAAAAAATAACCTGGCCCCAATTACTCCATCTTGCACCAAGGATGAGGAGACAATGGACGAAGATGGTAAGTACTAGAAAGTCAAGACCAAGGATAGCTGGGGCTATCTCTGGGAGGAATCTAGATGACATTCTACCTATCATGGATGCCCACATAAAGGGGCAACACATCTCAAACATCTACATAGATGGTGGCACATAGATATGCGTCATGAGTGAGAAAATGATGCACCATCTAGGCCTAGAAGTAAGTAGGCCGGCACCTTGCTGAGCTAAAATGGCAAATAACGTCAAAGTGAAGTGCGTAGGCATTGTGAATGCAGTCAAGGTGAAGGTATTTGTTGGGGGTCCCATCGTTGCAATAGCTCCAATGACCAACAAAATTATCAATCCGGAGGGATGAGCTACCCGGCTAGGGCATGGAAACACTCACACGGTTAGTGAGCTAATCGTGGCAACACAAATGGTTAACTCTATGAGGTGAGCTTCTTGGCCTATGGAGGAGCGAAGCCGCAATGAAGGGCAATCTCCATATCCACTTCTCTTCACCTACAATCAACCCAATCACACAAACTACGATTGCAAGATGCGCACAACACTAATCCTATCATGCAACACACTAATCGCAAGCACACACACATAGATCTATCGAGCACCACACTCCAATCAAACCTACATGCACACACAAGAAAAAGAGGGCAATCACACAAGATTAGAGAGGGATTAACCACTAATTAGTTAAGATCTAGTTAATCTAAGCATCATAGGCAATCATAAGAAGTAAGACAGAGGTATAGTGAGAGAGAATGAATCATTGATTAGTGTTAATCACGTATCATGAGCAAGGAGAAGTCCAATGACTCCATAGCCACACACCTCAAGAGCTCTCACCAAAGAGTGCTCTCAACAAATGACTTGAGAACCCTAATTTCTTTTACACACTGCCTTATATACCTAGGTTAAAAATATGCAATGTCCGGGCGCCCAAGGCCTTTAGGGCTCACCACTTACTGAATCTGCAACCTAGGCACAGTAAGTGACCTATTCTTTACAACTTGGAACTCCCATTGAGCCCGTAACACATTAGAAATATTACAATGGCTTGAAATAAATCGAGAATTTACAATACGTGACCATTTTGGGAAAACGTGAAAAATGTGTAACTCCAATCTTTACTGCTTCTTTGCATTCATCCTTGATGTGCATTCATACGTCTTCGGTCTTTAGCAGCTTCTGCTAACTGGCGTTGACCAATTAACATTCTCCCTTCCTATTTTAGTGCCCGTCCTCGGGCACTGTTAAAAAATGTCCATGGAGGTTGTGAAAGGTTTTTGATTGGTGGTTGATGGGATGATTGTCTTCCTTGGTCGTTGAATTTGTTGATGAGGTTCACTTTGCTACAGCATCATTGGTCCGAATATATCTAATATGAGAGATGATGTTGCATTTGTCCGTTGTAATAGCATAATGATGCTTCTATTTATTTATGAAAAGTATGTACAAAGGAAGTAGAATGATGAGGTTCTAAATTAGGGTATAATATCTGGATAACCAAAGGGAAAAAACCCAGTGGGAAAAAAGTGCCTTTGGGATACGCGCATTATTGGAGTACTTTGTAGCATGGGAAATATTAATAGAGTAATGAAGGGATTATTTGCTGATAGATATGGAATTAAAGAGGCAGAAAATATGAAAGGGTAGCATGATGGAACATTGGTTTGCCTGTTGTAGTCCACTCAAGGTGCATAGGTGGAAGCAAAAAAGAGTGTCTAATGCATATGTCCAATGGTGGGACATCCTATTATGCGTACACAAAAATGCATGGAAAACAATATGCTGTGCAAGAATGATTTTGAGGGGTAATTTAGAAAGATGGTGTAGCTATAAAAGAATTTGACATGGCTTTGCAAGCTGTTGAGGCGGTCCGGGGCGGGCAACAAGAAGAGCAACCTCTAGACACCCTTCAAGGCTCCAGTGCTGCTCAATGGGGCTGGGCAACAACACAACACAAACCAAAACAACAAACCCCCAGCCAAATCCCAACTACACAAGGGGCACCACCTAGTTTAAGAGCGAACTAGGACGCAAAAGAGGAGAATCGTTAGAGCAACCCACAAACAAGCAAGGAATTTACACTAACCCTAACACCAATGGAACACTCTCACACACTAAAACACGAGAGAGAGAGAGAGAGAGAGGGAGAGAGATGGTGCTCGGGCTGCTTTGAAGTGTATCGTTAATGATCAAGCAAACATAAATATATACATGTAAGAAAGAGAGAGAAAGGGGGACGGGGTGCTTGTTGCATTAATACCTTCTTACAAATCTGTCATGACAAATCAAAGTGAGATTAGTATTTGTTCAACATAGCTTGCGTAAATTTCACCACAACACATCACAAGAAAAGCCACCCCAATCACTGTCTTAAGGCCAGGGGAGTCCTCTCCACCCTGCCGCCCTCTTACAGTATGTGGGATTTATGGCTAGATTGATGACAACACCAGAGACAAGCTATCAAGACCTTAACAAAAAACACCAAGACACTTACGCATCATTGTTGTCCATTACTTCACGTTGGAAGGGAGACGAAGTATCCAAGCTTAGTCCAAATCCACCCTCCTTGATTCAGCAGATGTTGGGCTTACACTAGTAGGAGAAATGATAGATTTCCTACTCTCAATTGAATGATCACTCTCTCTCTTACAATGGCATAGAGTTCCCTTGCTAATCCCCTATTACAACACATGCACATGCATAAGACAATGAGCTTCCACTCAAGAGCTCCTTCTAGAGAGGTTGAGCTTGGCTTCTCAAGCTATAGCATAGTGCTCTTGCTTATGGATTCTCCTTTTGTGCTAGCTACACCCTCCTTTTATAGCAATTTTGAAGGCTAGGGTTACTCCTCTAACCATGGTTGGGTTAGATTTTCATCCATTTATCTAATTTCTTTTGCTTGGAATTATCAAGAAGTTGGTGGGGAAAGAGAGAGGAGAGAAATGGAGGTGATAGGACTTTTCATAGTGGGTTAGTGTTAGTAGATTTAGTATTAATTTACAAATGGAATTGGATATTTACAATGGGAGTATCCATGTAGGATACAAATAAGGAAGAAAAACTCTTAAGAGGTAAGAAAAGGTGGATTTCTTACAAGGTTGATGCTCCAAGTGTCTTGAGTAGGGCCAATTTTGACGCTTGTTGACGGTCCACTAGCTTTGACGGTACATTTTTTCTCCACTCTTGACCTTCCTTGAGAGACAAGGTAATTGAAGTTGAGTAATCAACCACCATGATGCTGTCTTTTAAGAGAAGAGGCTGAATTTTGTGGTTTTTTTGATAGATATGGGTAAATTGGAGGAGGAAAAATGAGACTAGGTGGTCAATTTTGGAATGGAATTGTGTGTGGGAGGTATGAGTTCACCATGGTTTCTCTTATTCTTCAAGGTTGAGGAGAAGGTGAGTAGGGTGCAGAGAGGAGTGGTGAGAGAGGTGGGGATGATGAGTGGAGAAGTGTGTGTGAAAGAGGAAAATGATAAAGTGGAAGAGAGAGTGTGGTTGCATAGCATGGGAAAACTTGGGTCCACTAATAAAATCATAGCTCACAGATCGTAGCTCAAAAAAATATGAAAAAATTTGAGGCAAAAGTTCAGCCCATGAGATACAACTTTTGTTTGTATCACCTTTTCAAATTCGGAGAGCAAGTGAACTTTAAAAATTCAGCAAAACCGATCGTTTTTTTCCACTGCACAAGGTCCTTGTGGGGTCCTTCTTTGGATGATTCTTTTGAATACCTCCAAGAGTGAGCCCTCCATAGTGCATGTATGCATGCCACCTACTCTTGACCTTATTTGGTAGGTCTATAATTGAAGATATTGTTGAGATTATGATATAAGTGAATAGTACAACTAAGAAAATCAAATATTGAGGGGTCTAAAAAATATGTACATGTCAAATATAAATAATATAAGTGGAAAAAAATATAAAGGGGTCAAAAGAAATCTCTCTCATTATGAGGCTACCATAAAAAGATAAATATTTTTGGTGTTCTAATTTTTTAGAAAAAAAACAAAATAGATGTAGGAAGGGAAAAATCACAATAGTGAAAAAATATACACATAAATAAAACTAGTTTTTTTGGATTTTTGTTGGGGTGGAGTTACACCAAATATAAGAGAAGCTTACATGAAAATATTTCTATATGGAATAAAGAGTATGAAAAATGGTAAGGAAAAATTGTGGTAATGGTGAGGCAATGTACAGAGCATAAATAACACACACCTAGGTAGAAATATTTAAATAAATACCAAAATAATTATGAAAAAATCTTTTATTTAGGCCCTATATACAAAGAAATATTTACATACGCATGGGCCATAATATACTTATATTTTTTATTTATTTTATTTTTTTGGCTCAACTAGCCTAATGACTAGCTAATTGAGGGTTTTTTAAGAAGATATGGGAAAAGTCTCGTGACTCACGCACGCCTATGTACAGTGAAATGGTAGGGATAGCCACAGTGTTTGGGTGATTTTGGTAGGGTGAGGTAACTCACTGTGGCAATTACAGAGAGCCAAAAAACGGCTATCATTAGCCCTCCCCCAGGATGATGGTATATTCATGTACCATCATAAAGAATCTTTTCCAAAGAGAGTGCTTCAGAGTCCTTGACAAGATCTTCATTGTTTGGCCCCTTGGAATTTTGGTTTGTGTTACACTCATGCTTCATGGAACAATACTTACATGGGATAGTTGCCTTTTGCTCTGGTAGATCCTTTGGTAGAAGGCAACTCAAGTAAGGCTTCAAGCGATAGCCGTTTACCTTCCTGGAGTGCTCTTTCCCATTCAAGTTTATAAGTTGATAGTAACTTGAATTGAAAGCCTTCTTGACTATGTATGGCCCGTGCCATCTTGTTTCAAATTTGGCATCAAAACGATTATCGAGTCGATTGTCATACCTTAGCACAAGATCTCCTTCATTGATGCCTTTGTCCTTCAGTTTCTTGTCAAGCTTCTCCTTTGTCTGTGTGGCTTTCCTCTTATAGCACTCGTATGCTGCTTCTCTTTTCCACTCAAGCTCAGCTAAGGTAAGCAGTCGATCCATCCATACCTCTTGATCATCTTGTGCTCCTTTGCCATGAAGTCGCATTGTTGGAATGTTGAGCTCGATAGGCTGCAAAGCCTCTTGACCATAGACCAAGTGAAATGGTGTGAACTCCGTGGCTTCCCTATATGTGGTTCGATACGCCCACAAGGCACCATCCAAGAAGTCATCCCACAACTTTGTCTTGTTTTTCACCATCTTTCTAATGATGCCTGCAATGACACCATTAGCTTTTTCTACCAAACCATTTGATTGGGGATAGTAGGGTGTACTGTGACGATGTAGAATGTGAAGCTCTTCACAGACTTCTGTGAGCAATCCCTTTCTAAACCCTAGACCATTATCAGAAACAATCTCCAAAGGTGTGCCAAATCTACAACAAATGTGAGTGTAGACGAATTTGCTCACTGTCCTCTCATTTACCTTTGCCACACTTTGTGCTTCCACCCACCTAGTCATATAGTCTACAGCCACTAGAATGTAGAGTTTACCATTTTTTGTCCTAGGCAGAGGACCCATAGCATCAATGCCCCACTTTTCAAAGGGTCCATTTGCAAGCACGATTTGCCTTGGACCATAAACCAATCTTCTATTCCCATTTACCTGACAATTGTGACAACTTTTACACCAATGTTGGACATCCACATGCAGACTTGGCCAAACATACCCCGCAAGAGAAATCTTCTTCACAGTTAATTCTTGGGCAAAATGACCACCACATGCTTCTTCATGCAAACCTTTTAGAATGGCTGGAATTTCCTCAATAGTTGGTACTCTTCTGCATACTTGATCCCTCCCTCTTTGATAGAGGGAGCCTTCTAGGAAGAGATATGCGCTTGCCTTCTTCATGAGTCTCCTCTTCTGAGCCTTCGTGAAGTCTTGTGGAAACTCGCCCTCCAAAATGTAGCTAATAATGGGAGTCAATGACTCCAATCCCTGGTATCCCGTTGCTTGACAGTTGCTGCCACCATGATGACCTGCACTTCTTTCTCAACACATGTAACTACTTGCTGTGCAAGTAAATCGGCATCTTCATTCTGTTTCCTAGGAATATGATATAGTTGCACTTCTTCAAATTGATTAAACAATCTACAAATGGCATGAACTTTTGTCCGTAAGCTTTCATTCTTGCATGCCCAAATGCCTAAAATCTGTTTAACAATGAGAAGTGCATCTCCCTTTACCATGAGGCGTTGTATCCCTTGGCCAATGCACATCTTCAAACCATGAATTAGTGTGTCGTATTCTGCTTCATTGTTGCTAGCTGAACTTGGTAGATTGAACTTCTCTTTCATGACCACCTCTCCACTTGGGTTGAGCAACACTAGCCCTCCCCCTGCTTTTCCTGTGGCTCGACGAAAAGCTCCATCAAAGAACAAGGTAAAAGCATTAGGAATACTTTTTGGTGGTGGTAATGGTAGGGTCTTTACTTCAGGCACCTTAATCTCCTTTTCATGCACCCTATAAGTGAGAATCCCTGCCAATTGTGCACGCACACTATCTTCTACCTTGAAAGAGTATTGAAACTCTTGCAACTCCATAATCCACTTTGAGATCCTAGTACTAAGATTCATTTGAGATGACACCCAAGGGAACAAATTCTCTGCGGTGAGAATTACAAAAGGTTTTGGGAGCAAGTAGGATCTAAACTTCCTTATCGCAAACATGAGAGAAAGCATCATGAGTTCTGCCTCCGTGTAGCCTCTCTCCAAAGCATTCATGACCCTACTAGAAAAGTAGATGGGTCGCATCCTGGTACTGTGGGGGTTAGTGTTAGTAGAGTTAGTATTAATTTACAAATGGAATTGGATATTTACAATGGGAGTATCCATGTAGGATACAAATAAGGAAGAAAAACTCTTAAGAGGTAAGAAAAGGTGGATTTCTTACAAGGTTGATGCTCCAAGTGTCTTGAGTAGGGCCAATTTTGACGCTTGTTGACGGTCCACTAGCTTTGACGGTACATTTTTTCTCCACTCTTGACCTTCCTTGAGAGACAAGGTAATTGAAGTTGAGTAATCAACCACCATGATGCTGTCTTTTAAGAGAAGAGGCTGAATTTTGTGGTTTTTTTGATAGATATGGGTAAATTGGAGGAGGAAAAATGAGACTAGGTGGTCAATTTTGGAATGGAATTGTGTGTGGGAGGTATGAGTTCACCATGGTTTCTCTTATTCTTCAAGGTTGAGGAGAAGGTGAGTAGGGTGCAGAGAGGAGTGGTGAGAGAGGTGGGGATGATGAGTGGAGAAGTGTGTGTGAAAGAGGAAAATGATAAAGTGGAAGAGAGAGTGTGGCTGCATAGCATGGGAAAACTGAGGTCCACTAATAAAATCATAGCTCAAAAAAATATGAAAAAATTTGAGGCAAAAGTTCAGCCCATGAGCTACAACTTTTGTTTGTATCACCTTTTCAAATTCGGAGAGCAAGTGAACTTTAAAAATTCAGCAAAACCGACCGTTTGTTTCCACTGCACAAGGTCCTTGTGGGGTCCTTCTTTGGATGATTCTTTTGAATACCTCCAAGAGTGAGCCCTCCATAGTGCATGTATGCATGCCACCTACTCTTGACCTTATTTGGTAGGTCTATAATTGAAGATATTGTTGAGATTATGATATAAGTGAATAGTACAACTAAGAAAATCAAATATTGAGGGGTCTAAAAAATATGTACATGTCAAATATAAATAATATAAGTGGAAAAAAATATAAAGGGGTCAAAAGAAATCTCTCTCATTATGAGGCTACCATAAAAAGATAAATATTTTTGGTGTTCTAATTTTTTAGAAAAAAAACAAAATAGATGTAGGAAGGGAAAAATCATAATAGTGAAAAAAGTATACACATAAATAAAACTAGTTTTTTTGGATTTTTGTTGGGGTGGAGTTACACCAAATATAAGAGAAGCTTACATGAAAATATTTCTATATGGAATAAAGAGTATGAAAAATGATAAGGAAAAATTGTGGTAATGGTGAGGCAATGTACAGAGCATAAATAACACACACCTAGGTAGAAATATTTAAATAAATACCAAAATAATTATGAAAAAATCTTTTATTTAAGCCCTATATACAAAGAAATATTTACATACGCATGGGCCATAATATACTTATATTTTTTATTTATTTTATTTTTTTGGCTCAACTAGCCCAATGACTAGCTAATTGAGGGTTTTTTAAGAAGATATGGGAAAAGTCTCGTGACTCACGCACGCCTATGTACAGTGAAATGGTAGGGATAGCCACAGTGTTTGGGTGATTTTGGTAGGGTGAGGTAACTCCCTGTGGCAATTACAGAGAGCCGAAAAACGGCTATCACTGGCACCCCTTTAAGAATGGTTTCCGTTGACGAGGATATGTGCTCTCATCTTACTGTGCACTGTGCGTGAGTGTTGGACTCTACGACACTCCACCAATTGTAAGTAATAGACTTTGACTCTTATGCTCATCTCATCTATCATGAGCAACATGACTTTAGATATGCTCAACTCTTCTAGCTTGAGCGTAAGCCTAATAACTACGACTCTTAGCACAGAGTTTAATATGACTTGAAGCTTTAGGACTAATTCTTTGCTCATTTATGGCTCAGCATCCTGACTTTGACTATGCCAAAGAGTGTTTTTTGCACCCTGACAACTTGACTTTTTACATTCTTGAGCTTACTACAAATATTTTTTCAGGTAAAAGTAAGCTTGAATCCTCAAAAAGAGGATTAGTGAAGGACCAAGTTGGCATTGAAGGTTTCTTTTGCCATACCTGTTTTATCATCTTTGAATCTGTGTTTGCGTTGGCTGGGTCATCCTTCTTTGAATGTGAGGACTCCATTATGTGTTTGATTCTCCAATTGGGTATGTTGATAGGAATCTTTGATGTTGTTGTAGGCCTCTGTTCATTGTCGGCATCTGGATTTTGATTAGGAGCATTGGAAGGTTTAGGAATCCAAATCTCTTGAGGACCTTTGTCTCTCCATTGTTGACTTTGCTTTGCTCTAGGTCTTGTTGATTTCTTGAGATCTTCATGCAGGTTTGATGTAGTTGCAGGTGGCTTTCGGTTGACTGGTAGCCAAATCTTTGTATAGCCTGTATAGAATCCTTGTCTAAGAGGAACATTCTTTGAGATCCATCTTGGTTCTGTATCCTCTTGTGAGTCGTGGTAGACTTTAGCATCTTTCAATGTGGTTTTGTTGTATACCTGCTTCTTAGGTATCCTAGGATATTGTCGAGGTTGATACCTTGTGGGCCTTCTTTCTTGGGAGGGTCTTGAAGTTACTTTTGGTACCCATATTTGTCTGTTACCTCTATAGTACTCCCATTCCTTTAAGCTCCAATGTGATGCTATCCATCCCATGTGTTTGTCTTTCTGTGTTGATTTTATGTCTTTAATCCAAACCGGATCATTGACTTTGACTAAACTTCTTAGAACAAACACCTTCTTGATTATCTTTTGCTTTCTTGAGTATTTTGGCTGAAATATCTTTGCTCCTCTAGGTGGCTCCTTAGAGGTTTCCGTTGGGTCAGCAATTGACTTTAAGTTTTGAAATCCTATCTTGCTTGAAGAAGCTGATCCATGAGGGTTCTTTGATGTAGAGGCATATGCTATCACAACTTCTTTGCTAGTCAGTGGAAGGTCCACTTTAGCTTGACCTTTGTCTGCTGATTTGACTGGCACTATCTGATTGATCTTTGGGCTTCCTATTTCTTCTTGGTTATCTACAACCCCGTTCTTCTTAACTTCTGGCTTTGGTGGCATTCTCTGCTCAATAGCTATTGTGGTTGCTCTTTCTTCTGTTTGATCTGCACTTCTTATTGCTTGATTTTCTTTAAGCTCTTCTGAAGTTTTATCTGATGGAGATGAATCATCTTTCTTAAGATCTTCTTTGATTATAAGTCTCCATTTTAACCGTGCTCGAGGACTTTGTGCTGTCGTCCGCGGGTGACCAGTATTGGTCTTCATTATTTGATGCCTGTGATGACTCCACCATGTTTGAATTCTGTATCTCTGACATCTTCTGGGCCATTGGCATTCCTAATATGATGTCTTCTGGCATATCTTTTGCTGTGATCACATAGAATTGAGCTATGATGACATGTGAACTTACCTCAATGGTGGTGGAAAGGATTGCCTAGAATTTTTCTGGTTTGTTTCCAGATATGCTCACAAATTCAGGAGCATCTTCCAACTGTGGTTGGCCACATCTTTTCCAAGTGCGAAAAGACATGAGATTCTTGTCTAGCTGAAAATCTAGCTTTACTTCTCTTGACAGCTTTTCTTCGTGTTCACCAACAATGTTGCACTTGATCTTCTCAGGATTTGTATCCTAATTGACTGCTTTTGCTATGGTAGTGTCCTTTGGTTGAGATTTATCTGTATTCTCTTTGCTTTGACCACCTGCTTCCATTGATGTTGACTTGTATGACTATGATATTGAAATTTTTTGCAATTGTTGAGCATTGTCCTCCTGCATTTGTGTACCCTTTGACCTTAATAGATCCATTGTAATTTCTAGCAGAATCTGTCTCTTCAGAGGAGATTTTGGTGGTGACCTTTGTGTAGCCTTATGGACTTTAGCTCCCATTGACTTTGGCTTTTCTATCACCTGTTCTGGAAGCTTGAGGCTCTTCATCATCTTCGGGTAGTCTTTGACTTCACTCGGGCCATCCGTATGGGTCTGTACAAGATCATGATCTTGCTGATATTCGTTACCATGTGCATCTTGATATGCATATGTGAACTTGATCACATGTAACTGTTTGAACACTATGGGATTTGTTGGCTTTTGACTCTGACTTGTGGAGATCAGCTGAAACTTTTGTCCCTGATGATCTTCATAGAGGTATTTGTCTGCAGATTTTGAGGGAATCTGGGTCAATTGGAAACTTCCAACAACCATATGATCTTTCAATGGTTTCTGCTTTGAAGAGGTCTGATGGCTAGAAGCTCTAGGGCTTCTAGCTGGTGTAGCATTTCTTGGTATAAGATTTACAGCTCCCCCCTTCCTAGGGTGATCACTATAGCCTGCTTCATTGTAAGAGTTTAAAATTGTTTCGCTCTGGTACAGTCTCACCTTTTGGGATTGTGAAGGTACACTTTGGGCAGCACTGTTGAAATTTGGCATCTGCAAACCTTCTACATAGTTTCCTATGTATCTTTGTGAAACATGACAAATGATTCCCCAAGTTAAGCTGTAGATAGCATTATCTTTGCCCTGATATTGCCTATCCCATGGGTCGCCTATGATATGAGCTTCTGTGGTTTCAAAACCCAAGGCATCATAGATACTAGACTCTCGTCTATATCTACGACTGTTTTGGTCAAAGTATATGTTCGTTTGGTCACAACATCGAAGCTTGATTTCCAATGGAGGAGGGTTTGGCTCTGAACATATTTCTAGGTTCACTTGGGTAACATCCTTCAGCTCTAGAGAGGATGGGCTATAATATATTCTTTCCTCTGAAATGAACCATCCTTTCTGATCTATCACTGGACGCACTTCTATGAGCTGGTATGTGGGCCGTTCAAACACAGGTTGATCCTTTTTGTACAGTTTTCCTTTTTGGTCTACATAGTGTGCATATGAATTATGTGTACCATACAAAGCTAACATTATTCTGTTTGATATGTCCCTTAGACTCATGAATGATTGCACACTTGTGGCAGTGGATGCAAAATCATTTGCAAACCTAGTAGTCTTCTCAACCTTCGTTGATATCTCGACACCTTTACTAAATTCATGCAAGAATTTGTTGTTCAAAGAATCAATTTTAAGCTTTTCAGGTGCCTGTGGATCTTTATTCTCATTTTGAACTTGCAGTGTTTTTATTGGTGCTTCTAATGTTAATGCAGAATCATCTTATTGCATTAAAAGTGACGGGTTAAATGCACATACATCGAGATTTGCATTT